>NC_090767.1:9384358-9401858 GCF_036898095.1 Palaemon carinicauda
GTATCTTAAACTCATCATAGATAAGCAAATAAAAACTGTAAAATCTTGCAAACGCTTTGAATTACTCAGAGAAAGTTTGGATGTACTCCGTTACTTACAACTTAAAATGTCCAGCTAAAATTAACTTTTCTCTCTCTCTCTCTCTCTCTCTCTCTCTCTCTCTCTCTCTCTCTCTCTCTCTCTCTCTCTCTCTCTCTCTCTCTCTCTCTCTCTCTCTCTCCTAACTATTGCCTTTTGTGGCTATAAAACCCCTTGCTGGCAAAAAGCGTAAGGCACAAACTAAAACAAAATAAAGGAGTAAAGTATGATTTCATAGACCCATAAAACTTATTCAAATTTCACTGTATATAATAAAAAAGAACATTGCAATAATTTTCTCTTCTAAAAGAATAATAGTGTAAATTCATTAATTACCACAAGTGACTTATTTAATCAATGATTTGAGAAAGAAAGAAAATCTAATTTTGGGAAATATAGAAAAGTGATCAGTGAGACTAACGGTCGACATCGGAAGAGGAAATACTTTCAACGCTTTGTTTAAATTATTATTATTATTATTATTATTATTATTATTATTATTATTATTATTATTATTATTATTATTATTATTACGTACTCCAAAAGGAAAGCAGTTACTGTGTTTAGGTATTAGTTCTTAATGTGTTTTTAGATTGATCAAAAATTAAATTTCAATAATTTCGAGAGAGAGAGAGAGAGAGAGAGAGAGAGAGAGAGAGAGAGAGAGAGAGAGAGAGAGAGAGAGAGAGCTAAATACAGTGACCTAACAAAGCAACCGACCAGCAGACCTATAGACCGATATTATCAACAAAATCATAAAGATGATTACACATTTACTCTGTACATGGAACACCGTAAACACTTGCTTTTGATTTTCTTAACATTTCTAAAACATTTTGTTTGTGTCTGAAATTTTCCTCATTTCTGATTCAGAATTATCAATATATTCTTAAGGATTCAAAAAGAATAAAAAAAATCGTTAATGCTCTGCTAGGATATATTGTTAAGCGGATATATTGATACATTATAGTGATGGAAGGTTATATTCATACATCCATACATCCGTGGATGGATGTATGTAAAGTAATACACTAAATTGAACATAATAAAGATATCTTGAAATCAAAGATGATCATCAGGGGGAGGTTGAAGGAACGTCGTCCTTCTCAGTGCATCGGGAACTGGCAATAACCATAACGCTTTTCTGAACAATTCCCTTGATACAATTTGTAAGGAGAAGAAGAAGAATACCTGTAAATGTATCCACAAAGCCTTGAAGGGTCTGAATCGTATCCTTCCCACCAAAGGTCTTCTGGGACGAGAGATCCGTCACTCGTCCACTTCCCGTCGTAGACACCAACCCAACGAACTTTGAAAGGAGACAATTGAAAAGAAACATAAGAAATAAGAGAAAAAGAAAGGAACAAATATGAATATGAACTATATAAGGAAAATTAATACATATTTTTGTTTTTTTTACCAATCTAGAAATTCTCTGTGACTTTGATAATCATTTAAACACACGCAAACACACAAATACACTCACAAAAACACACACACATACAAACACACACACACACACATACAAACACACACACACACACACACACACACACACACACATATATATATATATATATATATATATATATATATATATATATATATATATATATATATATATATATATATATATATATATACACACAAACACACACACATACAAACACACACACATACAAACACACACACACACACACATGTGTGTGTGTGTGTGTGCATAAGTAAAAATGATTTCATATTTAACCTTAGCGGTTTCTGTAATGATGGTGGGTGGCTCCAGAGAAGACGAAACACAATTGTTACTGCCATATCCTTCAACTTTGCCGAAATCTGCAAATCTCTTTCTAAACCACATTCTCTCTCTCTCTCTCTCTCTCTCTCTCTCTCTCTCTCTTTCTCTCTCTCTCTCTCTCTCTCTCTCTCTCTCTCTCTCTCTCTTATCAATTCTATATAAAACACTTAACTCACCACTATATCCAATAGAGTAAACCACATCCTGTATTTGTTGCAGACTCATATGTTGTGCAAGTCTCCCTCCTTCCTCTTCGCACGTCTTCTTCATTGGATGGAATGTTAACAATTGCTTGATTAACATTAGGCATCCAAGTCCGGGAACTCTTTTTGCTGGGCTTCTGCAATGGAACTCTGGAAGAAGAATAAGATGAAGAATAAGAATAAGAAGAAGAAAAAGGAGGAGGAGGGAAAGGAAGAAAAGAGGGAGTTAGACTTAAGAAATAATAATATAATGCATTATTTTTATAATATACCTCACTTTTTCACCCACTCACGTACGCAGTAACAGTGGTTTTTTTTTTTTTCATCTCCGCACTGTTAACAGAATCATTTCAAGCTTGACTTTGCATGTATTTGTTTGCATGAAACTGCTTGTATAGAAACTCATTATATGTTATATGTTGAATAAAAGTCAGTTGCATTCATCTTGTCACTCTGTTGTTACCCAACATCATTCTATCACAGCGATGAGTAAGGTGAGCACCGACAACCATTTGTGAACAGGTGAGCACCGACATGAGAGGTGTTGAAGCGTTTAATTTCAAACTTCTGGGGCCATTATAAACCTTGTAGATGCCATGTAAGGGAAAAATTGAGTGTAGAAAATCTCTCTCTCTCTCTCTCTCTCTCTCTCTCTCTCTCTCTCTCTCTCTCTCTCTCTCTCTCTCTCTCTCTCTCTATATATATATATATATATATATATATATATATATATATATATATATATATATATATATATATATATATATATATACAGTATTTACACACACACACATATATATATAAATATAAATATATATATACATATATATGTATATATACATATGTATATCAAAAAGGAAAACACATATATATATATATATATATATATATATATATATATATATATATATATATATATATACATAATTATATATTTATATATATAAGATATTATTTTCCTGTTATTCTTTTTCCTTTAAAATATAACAAAATAACTTTGTTGTTGTGTCCTTACCACAGGATATTCTCCCATCTCCCTCGAAATGTTTGTTGCAGGAACAGCTGTAACTCCCAATGCTATTCTTGCATGTTGCATTGGGGACACACTCGTCTTTGCCTTCAGCACACTCATCGACGTCTGTTGAGGAGGAAAAGAAGGATTGAAGTCCTTAGAAGAAAGCTGACTTTGCATTCATAATATTCTGCTTCCAAGGAATAGAAGGCAAGACTTTCTATGAAGCAGTTCTTTATACAGATATAATTAGAAAATGAACATTATTATATATTTGACCCTTTTTCAACAGTTAGTTTAAAGGAAGTTTTGAAAGTTACAACATTTGTATTTATTGTTTTCAGGAAATCTGGTCGGAATGAATGGTTTATATCTTAAAATATATCTTTGATAATGATTGTAACTAAACTTCTGTGATATCACAATGACGAAATTATTAATATTATTTTAATATCATAATGGTATAATATAATATCATGTTATCATAATATTATGATATTAAAATATTTTGATGTTATAATATTACAGTTTTATAATACTATAATATAACATTATGATATTATGTATATATATATATATATATATATATATATATATATATATATATATATATATATATATATATATATCTATATATATATATATATATATATATATACATATATATATATATATATATATATATATATATATATATATATATATATATATATATACATATTTATGTACATATATATATATATATATATATATATATATATATATATATATATATATATATATATATATATATTTATATATACTGTATATATATGTATATATATATATATATATATATATATATATATATATATATATATATATATAAATATATATGTATATATATAATATAAATATATATATATATATATATATATATATATATATATATATATATATACATATATATATATATATATATATATATATATATATATATATTTATGTACATATATATATATATATATATATATATATATATATATATATATATATATATATATATATATATATTTGTATATATATATATATATATATATATATATATATATATATATATATATATATATATATATATTTATATATACTGTATATATATAGATAAATATATATATATATATATATATATATATATATATATATATATATATATATATATATATATATATATATATATATATTCATATATACTGTATATATATAGATAAATATATATGTATATATATATACAGTGAAAGATGGAAATGGAAGGTTGTTAAAAGGAGAGGACGCAAGGAAAAGGTGGGCGGAATATTTTGAAAGTTTGCTGAATGTTGAGGATGATAGGGAGGCAGATATAATTGCGGTTCCAGGTGTTGAGGTGCCAGTGATGGGAGATGAGAATGAGAGAGAGATTACAATAGAGGAAGTGAGGAGAGCACTAGATGAAACGAGAGTAGGAAAAGCATCGGGTATGGATGGTGTGAAAGCTGAGATGTTGAAGGAAGGGGGTGTGACTGTACTTGAATGGTTGGTGAGATTGTTTAATGTGTGTTTTGTGTTGTCAATGGTGCCAGTAGATTGGGTCTGTGCATGTATTGTACCACTATATAAGGGTAAGGGAGATGTGCATGAGTGTTGTAATTCAAGAGGTATTAGTTTGTTGAGTGTAGTTGGAAAAGTGTATGGTAGAATACTGATTAATAGGATTAAGGATAAAACAGAGAATGCAATCTTGGAAGTACAGGGTGGTTTTAGAAGAGGTAGGGGTTGTATGAATCAGATTTTTACAGTTAGGCAGATATGCGAGAAATATTTAGCAAAAGGTAAGGAGGTGTATGTTGCGTTTATGGATCTGGAGAAAGCATATGATAGAGTTGATAGGGAAGCAATGTGGAATGTGATGAGGTTATATGGAGTTGGTGGAAGGTTGTTGCAAGCAGTGAAAAGTTTCTACACAGGTAGTAAAGCATGTGTTAGAATAGGAAAGGAGGTGAGCGATTGGTTTCCGGTGAGAGTGGGGCTGAGACAGGGATGTGTGATGTCGCCCTGGTTGTTTAACTTGTATGTTGATGGAGTGGTGAGAGAGGTGAATGCTAGAGTGCTTGGACGAGGATTAAAACTGTTAGGCGAGAATGATCATGAATGGGAGGTAAATCAGTTGTTGTTTGCGGATGATACTGTACTGGTAGCAGACACAGAAGAGAAGCTTGACCGACTAGTGACAGAATTTGGAAGGGTGTGTGAGAGAAGGAAGTTGAGAGTTAATGTGGGTAAGAGTAAGGTTATGAGATGTACGAGAAGGGAAGGTGGTGCAAGGTTGAATGTCATGTTGAATGGAGAGTTACTTGAGGAGGTGGATCAGTTTAAGTACTTGGGGTCTGTTGTTGCAGCAAATGGTGGAGTGGAAGCAGATGTACGTCAGAGAGTGAATGAAGGTTGCAAAGTGTTGGGGGCAGTTAAGGGAGTAGTAAAAAATAGAGGATTGGGCATGAATGTAAAGAGAGTTCTATATGAGAAAGTGATTGTACCAACTGTGATGTATGGATCGGAGTTGTGGGGAATGAAAGTGATGGAGAGACAGAAATTGAATGTGTTTGAGATGAAGTGTCTGAGGAGTATGGCTGGTGTATCTCGAGTAGATAGGGTTAGGAACGAAGTGGTGAGGGTGAGAACGGGTGTAAGAAATGAGTTAGCGGCTAGAGTGGATATGAATGTGTTGAGGTGGTTTGGCCATGTTGAGAGAATGGAAAATAGCTGTCTGCTAAAGAAGGTGATGAATGCAAGAGTTGATGGGAGAAGTACAAGAGGAAGGCCAAGGTTTGGGTGGATGGATGGTGTGAAGAAAGCTCTGGGTGATAGGAGGATGGATGTGAGAGAGGCAAGAGAGCGTGCTAGAAATAGGAATGAATGGCGAGCGATTGTGACGCAGTTCCGGTAGGCCCTGCTGCTTCCTCCGGTGCCTTAGATGACCGCGGAGGTAGCAGCAGTAGGGGACTCAGCAGTATGAAGCTTCATCTGTGGTGGAAATGTGGGAGGTTGGGCTGTGGCACCCTAGCAGTACCAGCTGAACTCGGCTGAGTCCCTGGTTAGGCTGGAGGAACGTAGAGAGTAGAGGTCCCCTTTTTGTTTTGTTTCTTGTTGTTGTCGGCTACCCCCCAAAATTGGGGGAAGTGCCTTTGGTATATGTATGTATGTATATTTTTATATATACTGTATACTGTATATATATGTATATATATATATATATATATATATATATATATATATATATATAAATATATATATATATATATATATATATATATATATATATATATATATATATATATATATATATATATATATATATATATATATATATATATATATATATATATTTATATATACTGTATATATATATGTATATATATAATATAAATATATATATATACATTTTTATATATATATATATATATATATATATATATATATATATATATATATATATATATATATATATATATATGTATATATATATATATATATATATATATATATATATATATATATATATATATATATATGATTGTGAAAATGAAATCCAATAGGAGAAGAGTTGAGGAAAATCCATATTTATGAATCCAACAATAGATAACTTGATATAGTCAAACAGATCCTAATAATCTTCCAAAAGAACATAAATCTACTGGAAGCTTATTGATGGTAAAGAGAAGTAATTTTCATTCATAAATATCATAATGAGACTATACATGAATGACTTAAAAACTTAGTCATTATCACAAGCTTAATGAAAATATCACATAAAAATATTAAAAAGGAATAAAACAATAAAAAGAAAATGCAGGAAACATTTCTCAAATAAATCAAGAAAAGAAAACTAATAAAGAGTGAAATAATGGCAAATTGAACATAGATATGGAAAAAATCAAACGATATCATGAGGTTATACTGATCTACAGATGTAAATGAAAATAGTTCTTTGAAAAGAACAACATAAAGTTGTATAGTGTGTCTTACCTTTACATTCTGAACCGTCCCAGGTGAAACCAGAAGGACAAGAACAGGTGAAGCCGAACAGGGTGTTCTCACAGGTACCAATGTCTCCACAGGGGAGACCTCCTTCTAAGCACTCGTCTGTTGTAAGAATAATGTCGCATAGAATCAGTTATTCACCTGAACACAAGACTCTAATTTTATTTCTACCGGTTACACAATTCAAAAATGATAATGTTTTTTTTTTTTTTCATAATTTAAAGACTAAGGTACATTTTCTTTATTATATTTTTTTTTCTAAAAGTTTCTTCTATTGAATTACTTTTTCATTTCTTCAAGCTAAAGGTTGAGATGTATAATACAATAATAAGGTCAGTGTTAATGTTTGATATAAGAGAGAGGAGAGCATTGTAGGATCATGTTAGGGTGGTATGGTAAGATAGAGAGGAAGGCAGGGAGTTAGATAGCAAGGTAAATGAAGGATGATATGGAGAGATCAATGCTTCAAGTGTATATTATTAACTGACCTTTTTGTGCCAAAGAGATGACTCCAGAAATCTCCTCGTGAACAAAAGACTTGATTTCTTGATTAGCTGGAAAGAAGAAAATAATCCTTTGAACAACTTATTGTAACTGTTGTGCTCTCTGAAATCTTCTCTAATTGATGAAAAAATACATATGGTTCTACTCAACGAAGTAATTAGGAAAGCAGATGAACAAGAACATAAACAGAACATTTATTGAGAATATCGGTCAGAAAAGTAATCATGAAATATTTAAGATTGTGTTAATATAAAGATGTAATTCCAATATTTTTTTAACTAAACATTTCATAAATTATTATAACTGAATATAAAAATAAAAAACTTACCTGCTGCTGATACATTAGTCAAGTGTTCCAAGTCTTCCCCTTTGAGACACTGGGCAGTCTCTCGGCTGAGGCCTGAGGTAGAAAAGGGGATAATATGCAAGATATATATATATATATATATATATATATATATATATATATATATATATATATATATATATATATATATATATATATATATATATATATACATACATACATACATACATACATACATACATATATATATATATATATATATATATATATATATATATACTTACATATATACATATATATATATATATATATATATATATATATATATATATATATATATATATACTATTAAAAAATATCTCATCAAGATGAACCGATAAGCATTTAGGAGGGATGATCAAAATTGCTGGAATAACAAGTACCTTTCACGTGTTCCAGTTCATGATGAAGTCCTGGACAAAAAATGGTTCACCATGAGCGTATATTGCAATCAAATATTATGCCTCAAATTATCTAATAAGAGTATAGTCATTAGGGTAAGAAATATACAGTGATAAATTAATTTACTCTAAATATTAGAAGTATTACCTTGAAAATAAGTTTTCAGATTCCCTTGTTCCTGCTGCACATCTGAAAATAAAAATGTCTCAAAATACTGGTGTCTGCCTTAACTAATAAAAATGCAATAGATACTCTAAAGTTTAAAAAAAAAAAGCGTAGCTGATGAAAGACAACTCTTGTATATGATATGACATTTTTCAATCTCCTTCAACTGTATCAAAATGAAACACAAATACTGTATATGCAACGAAAGATCTTGATTATCCTTCAAAAAGTGTGAAAACTATTGAATGTGCACTTAATGCTCTCGAATAAGATACAAGAATGTCAAGACTGAAACAACACTGCATATTCCATGAATAATAGTGTTTGTTATTTCAAGATTAACTCAAAGAAAAACAACTGTTGTGTAAATATCTTTCAACAGTATGAGAACAAGACAACGACTGCATATGCAATGATGACTCCTTAACCACACATAAGTCATCATATAATCATCTTTTTGGGTGTAAAGTGAAGACATAGAGACAAAGGAAATGAAAAGATTTGGAAAAAAATCTATTGGAAAGATTACCTTGAAGATTATTTTCAAGATGTTGAAGTTTCTCCTGCATATCTGAAAATATGAAAAAAAAAATATTTTTCAAATGTCTGCATAAATAAAAAAAAATCAATATTATTAACTTTGCAATTAGAGATATTGTTCCAAACTATGATATATTTCTGCTTATGCGATGTAGTTCATCAGTTGAAGATTAATATTGACTCTAATTATTAGTTGCTGGATTGACATATTAAATAAAATCTATAAATATCATAATAGTCCAGAGGAGACTTACCCGGAATTCTTTGTAGAAGCTCGTCATGCCCTGAAAGGAAAGTGTAGATTTGATCAATCATTTTGAGTGAAAAGAATAAGAATTAGAGGGAAACACATATATAAATAAATTCTGTCTCTAAAGGATGATTTCAAATCTATCAAAAGTGAAACAAAAAGAAGACGAAAAGAGCTTATTCGTGAATGTCAAGGAAAAATAGAACGTAGTATATGCAATGAAAATACAACTATTTCAAACGTAGTTTAGGCTCTTGAACATAATTGGTGCACAAGAAGAAGTCACAGGACACAAATTCTTTTCCATAGGGAATTTTCACGAACATAGAAGGCCTTATTCTTTCTCATCCTTTTATCTACCTCATTCCCCTTTCACCACTTACTCAATCCCTCAACTTCCATTCTCGGTCTATGACTATTTACTATCTAATAACCTCACATTATACTAGTAGCAAAAATGTCGTAAATATATTAACCTATATATTAATATATATTATATGTATATATATATGTATGTACATATATATATACATATATATATATATATATATATATATATATATATATATATATATATATATATATATATATATATATATATATATATATATTATATATATACATATGTATATACATATATATATATATATATATATATATATATATATATATATATATATATATATATATATATATATGTATATATATTTGTATATATACACACACACACACACATATATATATATATATATATATATATATATATTATATGTATATATGTATATATACATATATATATATATAAATATATATATATATATATATATATATATATATATATATATATATATATATATATATATATATATATATATATATATATGTATATTTATATATTATATGTATATATGTATATATACATATATATATATTTAAATGTATATATATATATTTATATATATCTATTTATATATATATATATATATATGTATATATATATATATATATATATATATATATATATATATATATATATAAATATATATATATATATATATATATATATATATATATATAT
Source organism: Palaemon carinicauda (assembly GCF_036898095.1). Taxonomy (NCBI): domain Eukaryota; kingdom Metazoa; phylum Arthropoda; class Malacostraca; order Decapoda; family Palaemonidae; genus Palaemon; species Palaemon carinicauda. The sequence goes on from NC_090767.1 coordinate 9,394,785, forward strand.
ATATATATATATATATATATATATATATAAATATACACACACACACATATATATATATATATATATATACATATATATATATATATATATATATATATATATATATATATATATATATATATATATATATATATATACTAAGTAACCTGGAAAGCCTTACTCACGACGGAGTGAGGTATGATCTATAGGAGCAAGATTACACAAACCTTATCTCACTAAAGAGGAAGCATCATCTCCACGCCAAACTCTTAGCAACAGTTGCAATCTCTCTAAAGACACATCCTCATCATATTTTCCCCCATACACTGAGAATCATTAGGTGTTGTTCTTGGTTACGAGGAACTACTTATGTAAACATAGTTTAAAATATTTCAGGTTTAAGTATAGATAGTGAGTAATGATAAAACAGTAACAGATAATATTATCTAAATCTAAGAAAAGTAATGACTTGGACTGTTGATTCTGCTAAATAGACATTAACTCGGTCAAGATCTCTGAAATAGTATTCATCAAACACAGATCTCCCTTAAGGGCTATGAGTGATTGACCAAATAAATCCACTTTTTAAAAGCAAACTACAGATCAAAGGATTGCAACTTGAAAGTAAAAGGCCAACACTTTGGTTAGATTCCCTGCAATAATACTTAGAAACGATCCACTAACTCCTCTCTGGTGAACTTTGTACACAAGAATTATATGATTCATATGATCAAAGGCAGCACAAAAATTCTGACAACAATCAATGAAAAATTATAAATAAATAAAGCCCTGATAGAGAGGGAGGAAGATAATTAGCTGGCGAGGTGGAGTGAAGGATGCTATAGAACTATATCAATGCTTTAAGTGTATATAAACTGACCTTGTGCCAAAGAGATGACTCCAGATATCTCCTCGTGAACATAAGACTTGATCTCTTCATTTGCTGGGAAGAAGAAAATAATCCCTTGAACAACATATTATAAGTTTGCTATCTTCTTCTTTCATTGATCAAGGAAGAACACAAAGATATGACTCCACTCACCATGGGATAAGAAACCAAAGGAACAAGAACAAAATCAGCAAATATATTGATGATGTTAATCATACAAGTGATGGTCAATATTCCACGTTGCAATTTCTATCTTCTTTGAACTATATCTTTTCAAGAATCCCAATCACTAACTAAAGAGAACTTACCTGCTGCTGATACATTAGTCAAGTGTTCCAAGACTTCCCTTCTGACAAGCTGTCCGGTCTCTTGGCTGAGCCCTAAAGTAGAGAAGGAGATTATATGCAAGATCTTCTTAGCAGAGAAAGAGGATTCAGGGGAGGGAGAAAATTATTATCATAAATTGATTCAAAATTTAATCCATGGTCATAAGCTCTTTATTGAAAGTTAGTCCAGATTTTATGATAATAATTAATCAGAAAAGAGAAGAGAATTAATTCAAATGTGTTCTCTCTATGTAAGGGAACTTATTGATTCCTATGTGGATTAAAAAGTATTTCTCATAGTCAAAATAACTCTCTGAAGATCTTCCTCTCTAACACTTCCTGTTTTACTGCATTTCTGAGAACGTTCCAAATTCTAAACAATTAAAAAGTCATCTGTCTTAATGACAAATATCCCTTTTTTTTTCACAACATATTCTCGATGGTTTACTGATTCACCTGAGAAAAAGACAACAAAATGCTGATTATAATATCAGAATTCTATTATTTATTCTAAAAGTTGAGGATCTCCACGATAAAGATAACCAAAGAAGGATTAAACTTTCATATTATTTCTATATTATTCTAAAAATATCTCATCCAGGTAAAAAGATACGAATATTAGAAGGATGAACCAAAATGTTAGAATATCAAGTGTACCTTTCACGTGTTCCAGTTCATGATGGAGTTCTGGAAAAAAAAAAGGTTTACCGTGAGCGTATATTGCAATCAAACATTGAGCCTCAAATTATCTAATACGAGTTTAGTCATTGGGGTAAGAAATATACAATGATAAATCAATTTACTCTAAATATTTGGAAAATTACCTTGAAAATTAGTTTTCTGATTCCCAAGTTCCTGCTGTACATCTGAAAATAAAAATATCTAAAAATAATGGTCTGTGTTTTGAATAATAAAAATGCAATAAATACTCCCAAGTCTAAAAAATTAGAGCGTAGCTGAGGAAATACAACTCTTATATATGGTATGACGTTTTTAATTCTCATTCAACTGTGTCAAAATAAAGTAAAAAAAAAAAAGCTCTTGAATAGCCTTCAAAAGTGTGAAAACCTAAGACAACTATTGAATGTGCACTTAAGGCTCTTGAATAACATAGAGGAGTGTCAATACTAAAACAATACTGCATATTCAATGAATAATAGTGTTTGCTATTTCAAGATTTTCTCAAAGAAAAACAACTGTTGTTCATGTACGTAGAGATTCTTAAATCTCCGTCAGTAGAATCAGAGCCAAGCAAAACTTCTGGAAAAGAGATGGAGGGTCATGAATCTCAATGAAGTTTCAAGAAGAGAGATAACCATTTTATGCAAATATAGCTCCTAAATTCATTTCAAGAGTGTCAAGATAAAATATTATAGCTTTGTATTCATTGAAAGATATCAAATCATAAAAAAAATGTAAGTGTAAGTGACAGCTACTCTATACACAATGCAGAATCGCCAATTTCCTAAATTTCTAAGAAAAAGGATACCACTTCACTAGCATTGTAGGGTGTTATCATTACAATTGTTTTGGTAATCACTGGCTATAGAGCCTACTGATTTATAGTGTGGGGGATAGAGGTTACATCCAGCTTCATTAGGAGTCCATCACTGTCCTCACTATTAGTGCTGTTTCAAGTGGCATTCTATTTTGCACAAGTCCTGGGGCTACAATAGGCGCCTACCTTCTCTTGATTCCTTTTCAATGACTTAGGTTGGTTCCTATTGCTTCTATCCTTTTAAGGACAATTTCTAAATGCATTAAACATAGCCATCTGAATTCATTTCATAAGTTTTGTTCATTTTTTTTATATTTTTTTCTCTCCCTATGTATAACAGTCTTGAGTCTCGCATTACTGCGACTTCTATGAGGGATACTCTTTTTTCGTTGTCTTGCATCACTCTGTCCGTCTTTATATTGCAGCTCCAGACTAATTTTCTACCACAGCTTGAGTTGCATATTCGTACCATTGTCTGCTGTATTGTATTTCATATTTTACAGACTCCAATGGAGAGTGTTAGACACTGTATTATATTATTCATTATGTTGTTGTTGAAAAAGTACTTAAATTCATTGGCGATGTGGTTACTGGCTTCCTATTTTGCCATACATTTCATACACTTTAACGAGGTGTTATTTCCGTCTGTAGCATTTTTCCTCTTTTCTCATTATATTCTTCTACATCTTCATCCTGTTTCATCTCACTTCTATTATTATTTCAGATATTCAGATAGCTCTGTAATTCAGGATATTATTATACATCTGTTATGTAGTCTATCAATTAACGATTAATATCCAATATAATTGGATTGCTGGATTGACAATTGAAATAAAAGCTATATATATATATATATATATATATATATATATATATATATATATATATATATATATATATATATATATATATATATATATATATATATATATGTGTGTGTGTGTGTGTGTGTGTGTGTGGGTATGTGTCATAGGAGTATGAAACCTTGGTGTGATATTTCATGCATTCTGCTAAGACGGACAGCAACATCATCAGCATACTCTAGGTCTGCTAAATTCTTATTAACAATCCAGTCCAATCCTTCTCCACCATCTCCGACTGCCACGGTTGGCAACACTCCAACGGTTTTAGAGGGAAAGGGAGAGAGTGGTATCATTATACAAGATCGAATAGTTGAAAATGTAAGGGGTTGTAAGGCAGGAAGGGGGCGGGAAGTGCAGTGTAGGGAAAGATATAGGGACAATAAAGGAATGTAACGAAAGAGAAATTTGCGAGTACGAGGAGAAGAGAGAAAGGGGGTTATGCAATTAAGCGGTGTCAAGCGAAAATATAGAGAAAAGTTAGGGAAATTAGAAATAGTGAAAACAATCTATTATTATTATTATTATTATTATTATTATTATTATTATTATTATTATTATTATTATTAGCTAAGTTATAACACTAGTTGGAAAAGCAATATGCTATAGGCCCAAGGGCTCCCTGAGGGAAAAATAGCCCAGAGAGGAAAGGAAATAAGGAGATAAGCAAACGATATAAGAAGTACGATTACCTTGAAGATTATTTTCAAGATGTTGGAATTTCTCCTGCATATCTGAAAATATAATTAAAGATTTTTCAAATGGTTGCATCAATGAACAAAAATTAAATTCTCAATACGCTAATAACTGTGTAATTCAGGATACTGTTCGAAACTATGATCAATTTATGCTTACGTTATGTAGTCTATCTGATGATGATTAATATTTACAGATTAAAAAAAAAACTCTAAATATCATGATGGAAGTCCAGAGACTTACTGTCATGCCCTGAAAGGAAAGTGTAGATCTGATCAATCATTTTGAGTGAAGAGAATAAGAATTAGAGGGAAACATATATAAATAAATTCTGTCTCTAAATTATTATTTCAAATCTATCAAAAGTGAAACAAGAAGAAGAAGACGCAAGTATCTTATTCGAGATCGTCAAGGGATATGAGAACGTTGTATGTGTAATGAAAAGACATCTATTTTAAAACGTAATTTAAGCTCTGAAACATAATTTGCTAAACAACAAGAAGTCACTGTACACAATTTTTTCTCCAAAGGCTTTTATATGTGAAATGCCAGCGAATTTTCATGAATATAGAAGGCCTTATTCTTTCTTATTCTTTTCTCTACCTTATCCCCCTTTCACCACATACCTCATCCCTTAAATTCCATTCTCAGTCTATGTCTATTTATCTATATATATAAACACACACGCATATAAATATATATATATATATATATATATATATATATATATATATATATATATATATAAATATATATATATATATATATATATATATATATATATATATATATATATATGTGTGTGTGTGTGTGCATATATATATATATATATATATATATATATATATATATATATATATATATATACGTAAGTAGGAATCTATATAACATTGCTCTATTCTGACTATATATATATATATATATATATATATATATATATATATATATATATATATATATATATAAAGAAAGATTTAAAACCGGTTGCACATCATCTTCGGTTCCACATAAATCTTACAACACACACAAAACTTAAAGTCATCATTTATATATATATATATATATATATATATATATATATATATATATATATATATATATATATATATATATATATATATATATATATATATATATATATATATATACGTAAGTAGGAATCTGTATAACATTATTCTATTCTGACTATATGTATATAAAGAGAAAGATTTAAAACAAGTTGCACATCATCTTCGGTTCAGCATAAATCTTACAACACACACAAAACTTAAAGTCATCATTTATTGTTCGCTCTGTCATTCTCCTTATGAGCTATTGGTGGGAGTTTTGGATGGTCCTTCAGGCAAATGCAAATGTCAGACCTTTCCTAGACATAGCCTAGTTGGAAAAGGGTTTTAGTACTGACCATATAATATATGACTGATCAATAATTCATTGTTCTTCACAGTACACTACAGGAATAAGGAGGTAGTTATGGATTTACAAAAGAGATACAACAACAACAACAACTATTTGATTAGGAGGATCATTCAAACATTTAAGCATAACACCAAAAAAAAACTTGTATAATATTATCGAGTATTTATACTTTTCAAAGGAAAAGCCAAATGTTAAACATAATTCGATATAATATATGCTTTATATGGCATAGTTTTTGGATTAATATCATAAAAACAAAAACATTCAAGAATAGGAAAACATATTTTTTTTAAATAACCTGGAAATCCTTATTAGCGACAGAGAGAGATATGATCTATAGAAACAAAATTAGACAAAACTTGTCTCAGTAAAGAGGAAACATCATTTCCACGTCAGACTCTCAGGAGCATTAGCGATCTCTCTGAAGACACTTCTTCACCTTACCATATTCATCATACACAGAGAATCATCTGATGTTGTTGTTGCTTACGATAGACTACTTAATTAAACTTAGTTTAAAGTATTTCGATTATATGTTTAGACAGTGATTAACGATACAACAGACATTATTATAGCGATCTAAGAGAGGTCATTTCATGAAGTGGTCATTTTGAAATTATTATTATTATTATTATTATTATTATTACTTGCTAAGCAACAACCCTAGTTGGAAAAGCAGGATGCTATAGGCTCAGGGGCCCCAACAGGGAACAGCACAGTGAGAAAACGAAATAATGAAAAATGAAATATTTTAAGAGTAGTAAGAACACTGAAATAAAGTTTTCCTATAAACTATAAGGAAACTAGAGGAAGATAAATCAGAGAGGATAGTGTACCCTAGTGTACCCTTAATCAAGAGAACTCGAACCCAAGAAACAGTGGAAGACCATGGTACAATGATTTGATTTTGTAGTGTCTCTCCTTGAAGAGCTGCTTACCATTGCTAAAGAGTCTCTTATACCGATACCAAGAGGAAAGTGGCCACTGAACAATCACAGTGGAGCAGTTAGCCCCTTGGATAAAGAAGAATTGTTTGTAATATCAGTGTTATCAGGTGTATGAACACAGAGGAGAATCTGTAAAAAAAATAGGCCAGACTATTCGGTATATGTGTAGGCAAAGGGAAAGTGACCTGTAAGCAGAGAGAAGGATCCAATGTAGTACTCTCTGGCCAGTCAAAGGACACCATAACTTTCTTTTCGTAGTATCTCAATGAGTGGCTGGTGCCCTGGCCATCCTACGACCTACAACTACAGTAAATGGGACAAGATCTCTGAAATAGTATTCAACAAACACAAATTTCCCATTAAGAGATGGGAGGGATTCACAAGTAATTACACCTTTCAAACGCAAACTACAGATCATGAGGTTATATTTTGAAAAGTAAATGGCCACCAGTCTGGTTAG
>NC_090767.1:9435492-9442992 GCF_036898095.1 Palaemon carinicauda
ACTAACAATAGGATAACTAGCCAACCATCCCTATCTAAGACTCTACCCTCTCCCGTTAAGCGAAAAAAAGACGAGCTCCAAAGTATTGCATGGAAATAGGGGGGTGGGGGTGGGGGGGGGGGTTGGAGTAGCTCTACCTATTGAAACTTAAAAGAAAGAGGGAGTGAGAGAGGGACACTGAGGGGAGGATAAGATGACCCAGGAGATATGAATTATTGAAGCTTATTTACTCCTCTTGAAACAGAATTATAAAAACTACACAGCAGAAAACAGAATGAATTAACATTTACATATATATATATATATATATATATATATATATATATATATATATATATATATATATATATATATATATATATATATAGATATATATATATAGATATCTATATATATATATATGTCTATATATATACATAATATTTGTATATATATATATATATATATATATATATATGTATATTATTATTATTATTATTATTATTATTATTACTACTATCCAAGCTACAACCCTAGTTGGAAAAGCAAGATGCTATAAGCCCAGGGGCTCCATCAGGGAAAAATAGCCCAGTGAGGAAAGGAAATAAGGAAATAAATAAATGAAGAGAACAAATTAACAATAAATAATTCTAAAATAAGTAACAACGTCAAAACAGACATGTCATATATAAACTATTAACAACAACAAAAACAAATATGTCATAAATAAACTATAAAAAGACTCATGTCCGCCTGGTCAACAAAAAAGCATTTGCTCCAACTTTGAACTTTTGAAGTTCTACTGATTCAACCACCCGATTAGGAAGATCATTCCACAACTTGGTCACTGCTGGAATAAAACTTCTAGAGTACTGCGTAGTATTGAGCCTCGTGATGGAGAAGGCCTGGCTATTAGAATTAACTGCCTGCCTAGTATTACGAACAGGATAGAATTGTCCTGGGAGATCTGAATGTAAAGGATGGTCAGAGTTATGAAAAATCTTATGCAACATGCATAATGAACTAATTGAACGACGGTGCCAGAGATTAATATCTAGATCAGGAATAAGAAATTTAATAGACCGTAAGTTTCTGTCCAACAAATTAAGATGAGAATCAGCAGCTGAACACCAGACAGGAGAACAATACTCAAAACAAGGTAGAATGAAAGAATTAAAACACTTCTTCAGAATAGATTGATCACCGAAAATCTTGAAAGACTTTCTCAATAAGCCTATTTTTTGTGCAACTGAAGAAGACACAGACCTTATATGTTTCTCAAAAGTAAATTTACTGTCGAGAATCACACCTAAAATTTTGAAAGAGTCATACATATTTAAAGTAACATTATCAATACTGAGATCCGGATGTTGAGGAGCCACCGTCCTTGACCTACTTACAATCATACTTTGAGTTTTGTTAGGATTCAACTTCATACCCCATGATTTGCACCATGCACTAATTCTAGCTAAATCTCTATTAAGGGATTCACCAACCCTAGATCTACAGTCAGGGGATAGAATTGATGCAAAGAGAGTAGCATCATCTGCATATGCAACAAGCTTGTTTTCTAGGCCAAACCACATGTCATGTGTATATAGTATGAAAAGTAATGGGCCAAGAACACTACCCTGTGGAACACCGGATATCACATTCCTATAATCACTATGGTGCCCATCAACAACAACTCTTTGAGATCTATGACTTAAAAAATCAATAAAAATGCTAAGAAACGACCCACCCACTCCCAACTGTTTCAGTTTGAAAACAAGGGTCTCATGATTAACACGGTCAAAGGCAGCACTAAAATCAAGGCCAATCATACGAACTTCCCGACCACAATCAAGGGATTTCTGTACAGCATTGGAGATTGTAAGAAGGGCATCACATGCTCCAAGGCCTTTACGAAAAACAAATTGCAAACTAGGGAGTAGATGATTACCTTCAGCAAACCTATTAAGACGTTTTGCCAGAAGACGTTCAAAAACTTTAGATAATATGGGAGTTATGGAAATTGGGCGGTAATCAGTGGGACTTGAGCTACCACGAACACATTTACATAGAGGAGTAACATTACCAATTCTCCAACTAGTGCTAAAAGCTCCTCTTCTTGCTAACTTGCGCAAAATAACAGATAACTTTGGAGCTAAGAAATCTGCTGTCTTTATAAAAAACAAAGGAAAAATACCATTTGGGTCTACACCTCCATAAGCATCAAGGTCTACCAACAGAGCTTTAATCTCACGAGATCGAAAAGCTATACTAGTTAGTTTAGCCTCAGGAAAACAGGAATGAGGAAGTTCAAGTTTTTCATTACTCTGTTTACTGTCAAAAACATCAGCCAAAAGGGTTGCCTTTTCCTTTGGACAGTGAGTGACTGAGCCATCTGGTTTAAGTAAAGGAGGAACTGTTGCATCGACACCAAAGAGTGCAGATTTAAGGGTAGACCACCATTTATGTTCCTGAGTTGTACCAGAAAGTGTTTCTTTTATGATTAAATTGTACTCCTTTTCAGTTGAGGCATAAAATCTCTGAGCAAAAGCTCGAAGCTGAGTATAGTTGTTCCAGGTCAAATCTGATCTGTTACCCTTCCAAAGTTGATAGGCCTCCTGCTTCTCCAAAAAAGCACGTCTACAATCATCACTGAACCACGGTTTGTCCTTCACTCGGTACCTTAGCACACGAGAAGGGATACGCCTATCAATTATGTTGACTAGATTCTCATTCAAAGGGACAGCAGGATCTACACTATTATATAATTGTGACCAATTCAAGCACAAAAGATCATGTAAAATCCCATTCCAGTCTGCTTGGGATTTCATATAAATTTTACAAGAATATGATATATCAGGGACAGGGTGCTCAGTCTTCACTAATAATGAAATCAAAGCATGATCAGATGTATATATAATGTATATATAATGTATATATATGTATATATATATATATATATATATATATATATATATATATATATTTGTGTGTTTAAGTTCGTACGTGCTATTCTGTATATATTCTGTATTTTTAGTTATCTATATTATTAGAAACACAGCTGCATACACACTGACACACACACACACACACACACATATATATATATATATATATATATATATATATATATATATATATATATATATATATATATATATGAATACTGTAGAAATAGATTATTATAAAATAAAACATTCGATAATAATGAAATATGTTTAATATCAGTAAAACGTCGTAAGTAAATCATCATTTGCTGAACAGATGAATTCTTTCTGATAGTCCGCTAACAAAAAAAAAAAAAAAAAAAAACCCTGACAAAACAGTTTTTTGTTCTCCAGAGAGAACCCCAGCGATCGGCCCTCTTGGTGGAAATGGGTCTTTGGACTCTTCCGGGAGGCACCAAAGGTGGGCGTCTTGGATGAACCGAAAACCCTTGATTCCTCCGGAATCGCCGGAGGTGCTTTCATTGTCCATTTCGATTCAGTTTGATATTAGAAAAAGACAGATCTTTCCTCTTCCTTCCAGGATTCTTTGAAGACTTTAAGCTCAAACGAAACTCCCATTTAAGGCTTCAGATACTTTTAGTTCTCTCCAAAGTCACACATTGTCTCCAAAGTCTTCAAAAGAATATCACGTTTTCAAGATCACTCAAGTCTTTACGAATTGGGATTCTTCTTCTTCAGGATTAAAGAAGTCTTCGCTGCAGTTTTATGAAAATATCTTGGAGACAGTGTGTGAAGAACTAAGAGTCTCCGGAGGCTCAAAAGTCAGTCTCAATGGATCGATGTCTTTAAGGGATTGGAGACTTTAGTCATCTGTATTTTTCTCGTAATAAGCTAAACCAAATTGAATGATGGAAGCACCTCCGGCGATTCCGGAGGAATCATGGGTATCATCTGGTACCTACCAGAGGGACCCTTCCCCTCCATTCCTCCCCCCTTCCCCCTTCTATCCTCCCTCCTTCTCACTCCCTTCCTTCTCCTTTCTTCCCCCCTTCTCACTCCCTCCCCCTCCTTTCCTCCACCCTTCTCACTTCCTTCCCCCTCCTTTCCTCCCTCCTCAGTCCTTTCCTCCACCCTTCTCACTTCCTTCCCCCTCCTTTCCTCCATCCTTCCCACTCCCTTCCCTCTCCTTTCCTCCCTCCTTTTCAGTCCCTTCCTCTCCTCTCTTCTCACTCCCTTTCCCCTTCTTTCCTCCCTCGTTCTTACTCCCTTCCTCCTCCCCCCTTCCCACTCCCTTACCCTCCTTTCGTCCCCCTTCTCATTCCCTTCCCCCTCTTTTCATCCTTCCCTCTCACTCCCTTCCTCCTCCTTTCTCCCTACCTTCCCCCTCCTTTCCTCCCTCCTTTTCAGTCCCCCCTTCTTTTCCTTCCCCCTTCTCACGCTCTTTCCACTCCTTTCCTCTCTCCTTCCTGTTCCCTTCCCCCTTCTTTCCTTCCCCCTTCTCACTCCCTTCCCCCTCCTTCCCTCCCTCTTTCCCTCTCCCTACCCCCTCTTTTCCTCCCTCCTTCTCAGTCCCTTTCTCCTCCCTTCTCACTCCCTTCCCCCTGGGTTCCTCCCTCCTTCTTACTACTTTCCTCCTCCTTTCCTCCCGCCTTCCCAATCCCTTCACTCTCCTTTCCTCGCCCTTCTCACTACCTTCCCCCACCTTTCCTTATCCCTTCTCACTCCTTTCCCCCCTCCTTTCCTACCCCCCATCTCACTCCTTTCTTCCTCCTATCTTTCACCTTTTCCCTCCTATGCTCCCCCTTCTTGCTCCCTTCCCCTCTTTTTTCCCTCCTTCTCAATCTCTCTCCCCTCCTTTCCCCCCTCCCTTCTCACTCCCTTCCCCCTCATTTCCTCCCTCCTTTCCACTTCCTTCCCCCTTCTTTCCCCCCTTCCCACACCCTTTCCCCCTTTCCCACACCCTTCCCCCGCCTTTCCCCCCTTCTCACTCCCTTCCTCTCCTTTCCTTCCTCCTTTCCACTCCCTTCTCCCTCCTTTTCTCTTCATTCTCACTCCCTTCTCTCTCTTCTCCTCCCCCCTTCTCACTGCCTTTCCCCTCCTTTCCTCTCCCTTCTCATTCCCTTCCTTTCCTTCCCTCCCCCCTTCTCACTCCCTTCCCCCATTGCCAAGGATGAAGGATATAAATTTCTTCGGGTTCGAAGTCCATTAGACCAATATCAAACTTTCTCCAACAATCATCAACATACTTTGACCTATTATTTTTCCTCCAGCAAATTTCTCCAACATTCTATCAGTTCTCTCACAAGCTGCCTCCAACAGTCAATCTCCAACAATCTTTCGTCAGTCTCGACCAGTCCTCCAAAACACCCACAATTTCAAAACTAGATCTCCCACACTCTCCCTCCAACACCTAATCTGCAACTCTCTCTCTCTCTCTCTCTCTCTCTCTCTCTCTCTCTCTCTCTCTGTTCCTGCTTCTTCCTCTCTTAGTCCAGCCGTTTTCGGTAAAAATATGGAGGAATCGTTCACATTCGGTTAAAAGCACCAAATTTTGCTTAAAGTTAGCTTTTGATGTACCTTTTGAAATGTGATAGAGACCCATTTGATATCTTTCCAATATGGCCGCTTTTTCCAAGATGGCCGCCAAAATTCAGGAAAATGCTGCTATTCGAACGATTTTCATCGTATAGTTACAATTTTGGAGTCTTTACCTATATTTTCAAGGATGTTCTATTCAATGAGAATAAAAATAAGTACAGGAGAACAATATTTTACCAGCAAATGCCCATTTAAATTCTGAAATAAGGCAAACATACTGAAAAATTGCTCCAAATGTTGTTGTTATCTGTCTCAATTCTTACAATTCTACAGTGACAACCATTTTGTTTGTTATACAATCATTTTGCAGGTGGTAGAAACATGTAAAAGAAGAGATTGAAGCGAGTCATCAACAGACCTAAAGACATCCTGGGCTGCATACCATGCTGATCAGGTCCACACAGAACAGCCTGCTTCTTCCGACATCAGCTCATTGCTCCCACTGCTCTATGAGGAGGCTAAGTCAAGTGCCATGATTGCCCATACTATGAAAGTTGTGAAGAATGCAGTAGATTTTCTGAATCCTGTTCAGATCCCTGTAGTTGCCTGTGATCAGCCACTGTATGCTATTGCCAAACAACTCTAATGGTAATACCCCAACATTCACGGTGAGAACCAAGTTGTAGTGATGTTTGGTGGCTTACACATTGAGCTGGCTTTTCTCAAAGTTCTTGGAGACTGGCTGGAAGGAACTGGATGGACCAACACCCTTTTGCAGGCAGAGATAGCCTCACAAGGTACTGCAGATTCCTTCCTGAAAGAAGCGTCACCAAACAGAAGACCACACCACAGATCCTCTAAGCTTTGAGCAATGGAGAGTGAAAATGGAAAATGCAGTCCCTATGTTTAACTTCTGGTCCATCACACTTGACCTAGAACTAGCTTTGATGGATTTCCTCCAATCACTGCGACAAGGCAACTTCAATCTGTACAAGGCTGCACTCACAAAGCTGGCCCCATGGGTCTTTGCACTTGACCACCCAAATTATGCTCGTTTGGTTGCAGGGCATATTAGAGATATGGCTTCCCTAGATTTGATGCATCCTGAGGTTGCTGCTGAGTTCTCAGAGGGAAAGTTTGTTGTTCACAAAACACAACACTCATTTTCTGGCATCCCATTAGACCAAGCTCACGAACAGAACAACGAACAGATTAAAGGAGATGGTGGTGCTGTGGGCCTAACTGAAAACTGTACACAACTCCAAAGATGGATGGTGGCTGGGCCAGAAGTGTCAAGAGTTGTGAATGAGTTTAAAACTGTGGTGGAAGGACTCCGGGGATAGGCGGAAAAGCATTCAGACCAAAGACACCATAAAGCTCAACAGGGGGTACAGACAACATACAGAAAGCAAGTCAAATCCTTGTGTGATACATTAGAAGACATGGGAAATCCATTCATGGAAGATTCATCTGATCTTCTTGTATTAGGCACCCAGGATGTTGTAGACAAAGATATTATAGAAACCGTAAGGCATATCAAAAGGGTGGGAAATGATCAATATAGTGATTTTGTGAAGGAACGGCTAGAAGACAGAACCAAAAGTCTGACAGACCCTATCAAAAGGAACAAATTTCCTCTATTCAGCAGCCAGCCTACCCACAAAGTGTCAAAGGAGAAGCAACAAATTGCATCATTGAAACAAGACTGTTCTCTTTTCTTTAAACTGTATGTGTCTTGCCAAGTGAGAGATGGGGATATTGATGAGTTTTTCCACCATGAGAATCAGTCCAGTCCACCATCATTGTCACAGGGTGGAAAACTTCAACATAGGACCAAAGCTGATCTTCTCCCATTCCTTACACAGCATAGTACCACAATCAAGGACAAGCCTGATACTGATGCAGTTCTTCTACAATAGATGGGACTGCCATTGTTAATATGCTTAACCTAGGTGCATCAAGAACATTTCAAGAGTATGCTGACCAGGTATCTGTACCACAAGTAAAGCGTCAACTGGAGCCAGCAAGAAGAGTTGATATTATC
>NC_090767.1:9447992-9465853 GCF_036898095.1 Palaemon carinicauda
TATATGTATGTATAAAAACACTCACATGCTATGCATATATGTGTTTAAAAGCCAATATTTGCCCTTTAGTTCTTAAAACTGAATGTTACTGAAATACTTTGAATTTCAAAAGTTTGTTAGATTCCCAGGGGAACACTTGTCTGTGACATTTCATAACCAAGAGGATTAATCTAGATTAAAACATCTATTGCTTAGCCAAATAGATATTCATTCTACATTGAAAAATTCATGTATACATACTCGTCATACTACATCATGAAATTGTATAACTCACTCGATATAAAAATAAGGCAATAAATTATATACATCTAACTACCGCTTGGAAGATTTATATTGTCCATTTTTTCGTTGTTAGTAACCCACTGACTTAGAGAATGAGAAACATTTTTTGGTCTCTTCCTTGGGATTATTTGACTACTCTATGCTGCTATCTTAACGCTTTTTCAATTCATTCTTGCAAGTATCTTTGAAATTACGACCTGTATGAAGGCATCTCTTGACCCCAAGTATGGATGAGCGACGACTATCTGCAGCAGCAGGCTAAACCTTGATTGCTGTTTCCTTTTTCCATCACATTTTTCTTTTCTTTGCATTAGGCTAAACCAATGATGCACCTGTGTACCTCTGAAAGGTCATCATTTCTCTTGGTCAGTCGAAATTGCACTGTTTTATAGACGCACCCATAGCTGATGACCTCATTGATTATTGATTATCAATATTAATATTAACGTTAACATTAACATTAATATTAATATTATTATTCTTAATATTAATATTTTTATTAAGGTTATTATTATTAATATTATTATTATTATTATTGATATTATCATTAATATTATTATTACTATTCATATTATTAATATTATTAATCATATTATTATTATTATTCATATTATCATTATTCATAACATTATCGTTCATATTATTATTATTATTATTATTATTATTATTATTATTATTATTATTATTTTGGTTTGTCCTTCTCCTAGAAGAGCTGCTTACCATAGCGAGAGTGTCTCAATCCTTATGAAGAGGAAAGTAGCCACTGAACAGTAGTTAAACCCTTGAACGAAGAATTGTTTTGTAATCTCAGTGTTGAAAGGTGTATAGGGACAGATGAGAATGTGGAAAGAATAGACCACACTATTCGTTGAATTTGTAGGCAAAGGAAAAATTAGCCGTAACCAGATATAGAGATCCAATGTATTACTGTCTAGCCAGTCAAAGAACCCAATAACTCTAGCGGTAGAGTAAGAAATCAACGCGTAAAATTGACAGACTTTTAAAACCCTTATTCTTCAACAAGCTTAAACAGGTGCAACAATGAAGGACAGATATAAAAGTAATGATGATGATTTGTTGTGGAAAGGTTGTAGGCACGATTCGAACTATGAAACTGGTAAGAACTGGTAAAAAAGTTTAGAAAATTAAGTTATTTCAGTAACATTTAGTTTCCATAAGCAAACCATGTTTTATATATATATATATATATATATATATATATATATATATATATATATATATATATATATATATATATATATATATATATATACATATATATATTCATATTTATGTATATATATATATATATATATATATAAATATATATATATATATATATATATATATATATATATATGTGTGTGTGTGTGTGTTTGTGTGTGTGTGTGTGTGTGTGTGTATGTGTGTATTATTATTATTATTATTATTATTATTATTATCATTATTATTATTATTAAGCTACCTATAAACATTTCAGCTCTTTATGAACGCAGTTACTGATCATAACTTTAATGAGCTAGTTACCCATCAAATCTTAACGCAGCCGTAATAAAGAAGTTACCCCTATAATCTGTTTTCTGCGCACGAAGCCCCGCCCCAATCTGCAGAACTGTTTGGGGAAAAAAATTTCGCGTCCGGCGAGGGAGGGAGGGAGTACGGTGTCTGGGGAGGGAAGGAGTACGGTGTCCTGGGAGGGAGGGAGGGAGGCAGGGATTTGAGAGGGGGAGGGGAGGAAGGAGACAGCATTCTGCCCTTACTTGCATAATAATATATTAGACATTAATATATTTAACACAAAAGGAGCGAAGTGGGATTACCAGTGTGACAGGGGATATTTTACAATAAAAGATAGGAGTTATTTTTTCATCTTAAGCACAACAGAAGCTGAAGGAAATTAGCAATTTAGATTGAGACAAAGGATACTTGACACTTCCCTGTTTAATAGGTTTGCATTAGGAAAGATAGGGCTCCGTGTGGGATAGGATACGGAAATGGATAGGGAGGGATAAGGATATTCTGTAGAGCGTGCTTGTGTAAAGGGAATAGGTAGGGAATGGAGGGGTGAAGTATGTGTGCTGTATAGGATAGGAGGGATAGGCGGCATAGGCTATTCTTACTGGATAGAGAAGGATAGGTTTTGCCGTGTTGATTGTGAACGTAATATGCGGCGTCATATCAGCGGGATGATAATGTGAAAGAGATTGGTTACAGCAGAGATAATAATAATAATAATAATGATAATAATAATAATAATGATTATTATTATTATTGTAATAATAATAATACTAATAATAATAATAATAATATCATTATCATTATTATTACATGCTAAGCTACAACTCTAGTAGGAAAAGCAGGATGCTATTAGCTCCGAGGCTCTAACAGGGAAAATAGCCCCGTGAGGAAAGGAAATAAGGAAAAATAATAAATTTTAAGAACAGTAGCATTAAAGTAAATATTTCTCATATAAACTATAAACACTTTAACAAAACAAGAGGAAGAGAAATAAGATAGAATAGCGTACCCTCAAGCAAGAGATTGGTCATATCAGCGTGATAATAATATGAAAGAGATGGATTATATAATGAAATTATGGTTTTTGAGAATAACATTTTCCTGCTAATGAAAGTAATAAGTTTGTGTGGGCATCGGGCAGTGAAATTAGAAGATCCCTTTGGCTATGCAAAATCTTGAATAATTGAATGGACAATTTGACTAAAGAATGCGGAAGAGAGGAATGGGAGGCTTAATGTGGATAAGGGGAATAGATATAAGATAAAGAAGGGATAGAGAGAGGGTAGGAGGTTAGGAACAGTGGCACTCCAGCAGAGTGCAGGGGGTAAAAGTTAGTGAAATATCAAGTGCAAATTCCTTGGATTCGCACCTAGGCCTATGTTAGTGTAAGTGTGAATAACAATTTTGCCGAAAGACTTACTCATAGGGTAAACTTGTAGACTGTGCAGGAGAATGAAGGAAAGTTTTTGATATATTACAAACGATCGGGATGGAGGAATTTGAAATGTATAACGTTATGGTTTATCTGTGTAACCTATGGCTGAAGAAGTGTCTTTGTCTCAGTATTTGAATTGTCTCTTTACTTAACCTATTGTGTTTTATGTGATTTCCTTTCAGCTTTTATGCTCTCTTTGGTGAACTTCAAATCGTTGCTGATGATAATACCGAGATCTTCCTCCTGGTCCACACTTTCTATTTCATTACCCAGCAGTGAGTCAACTGATTGTGGGTTACTATAAACTATGTCCATGATTTTGCATTTCCCACAGTTGAAAGGCATTTGCCATTTTTGGGGGCTATTCTCTTAACTTCATTAAATCCTCTCTTAAGGCTTCTACGTCTTCTGAGTTCGCAGCATTTATGCCTAGTTTAGTATCATCGGCAGAGAGAGAGAGAGAGAGAGAGAGAGAGAGAGAGAGAGATACACTAAAAACGTTATCCTGCACTTAATATTATTATTACTAGCTAAGCTACAACCCTAGTTGGAAAACCAGGAAGCTATAAGCTCAAAGACCCAACAGGGAAAAATAGCCCATTGAAATGAATAAACTACAAGAGAGATGGTATTCAAAATATATTAAGATCAGTAACGGCATTAAAATAGACCTTTTCATGTATAAACTATGAACTTACAAATTTAGGTCCGCCTGTTTAACATACAAACATTCGATGCAAGTTTGAACTTTCGAAGTTCCACCGATTCAGCTGCACAGTTACAAAGATCATTTTACTACCATGCAAAATATGGAGATATATTATATTCGGTATCACATTAAAATGTATTTACAGGCTTAGCAAATAAGTAAAACTTGACCGTCGAAAATGAAACGCCATCAACTGTTATTGGTTCAAATATCGTCCAATCGTTCCATGGAGTCCAATAAGCCGAAGTTAGCGAGTTATCTCTCTCCTTCTCCTCACTCACACACTTTCAAAACATAAAGTTGAATTTGTTTGATTATGGAATAATATTTCCATACAGGTTTTATCTCTAAAACTAATTTCATCTCAATTTTGATAGAATAAGCGATCATAAATATTGCATTGGACTATTATCAACACAAAAGACTAAAGCTGAGACGGTTTGTGGTGAAGACTGATAAGATATCTGAGAGACAGCTATGGAAAATAACAATCGTGAAATATTAAAAGATCAGTTTAGGGAAATATTTGAAATATGAACTAGTTTACCTATATACTTCTGTCTATAAAATGTTTTGGGTAGAAAGATGTCATTAATGTAGAATTCGAAACTTTGCATGGAAAACATGATAACATTTCTGTGTAGGTCTAAGTTAAGTCTATTGCAAAACATTATTAAAATGTGTGTAGGCTTTACCATGAACTAAAATTATACTAAATATTACAATTATTGATATTCAGATGTAAGATCTGACTAAACTAGAGGGAATTTTCATGATATTAAAAAGTCTACATTTAGTTATTATTATTATTATTATTATTATTATTATTAGCTAAGCTACAACCCTAGTTGGAATAGCAGGATGCTAAAAGCCCCAGGGCGCCAACAGGGAAAATTAGTCCTGTGAGGAAAGGAAATAAGGAAATAAATAAACGATATGAGAAATAACGAACAATTAAAATAAAACATAAAAAAGTGACAAAATCAAAACAGATATTTCATTTATAAACTATAAAAGGACTTAGGTCAGTCTGTTCAACATAAAAACCTATTTAAATTCCTGTCATGAAGGGCAGAGGCAAGGGACAGTGACATTGCCCTATCAAGCAGAACAATGCCCTAGATACCGACCATATTACATCTGATCAGCGCCCAAGCCCACTCTCCACCCAAGCTAGGACCTATGAGGGCCAGGCAATGGCTACTGATGACTCAGCAGATAGACCTATAGGCTCTTCCAAACCCACCATCCCTAGCTCACAAGGACGGCGAGGTAGTTGTGACCAAAGGAACTGACAATTTTGATCGGGACTCGAACCCTAGTCCAGCAGAACACCAGAAGGAGCGTTTCCCATAGGTGACTGCAACCCTTATTCAGCAAATTGACGTGAATGAATTTCTGTTTTAGATATAGTCATTATTTCCTTCAAACTAAGATCATGACCAACAGAAGATCGGCGATTGAGTTATGCAGATTTTGGCACTAACTTCATGCAAATCAGTTTAAAACCAGAAAAACAATTCAAATTATTATTATTATTATTATTATTATTATTATTATTATTTGCTAGGCTACAACCCTAGTTGGAAAAGCAGGATGCTATAAGCCCAGGGGCTCCAACAGGGAAAATAGCGCAGTGAGGAAAGGAAACAAGGAAAAATAGAATATTTTAAGAGCAACAATATTAAAATAAATATCACTTTATAAACTATAAAAACTTTAACAAAGCAAGAGGAAGAGAAATAAGACATAAGATAGAACAGTGTGCTCGAGTGTACCCTCAAGCAAGAGAACTCTAACCCAAGACACTGGAAGGCCATGGTACAAAGGCTATGGAACTACCTAAGACTTGAGAACAAAGGTTTGATTTTGGAGTGTCCTCCTAGAAGAGCTGCTATTAATTATTTTCTCTCTCTATCAACCTTTACAATAACATTTCAACAAATAGAATTTTCTTTAATACAGTTAGCCTGGCATTTGCTGCTTCTCTTGGGTTCTTGTTGTAATCAGCCTGAAAATCCGATTTTTAGTACTTTAAGAGACCTAACATGGAGTTACAAGGATATACAACTCGGCCCCTTAATACATGTAATGTTATTAAAGAAGAGTAATCAATCAAAAATACACATATCTTATAAAAAATACTTTCAACCAAAGACTTAAGTTCCAAATGGAATTTATACTTCACTCCTTATGCATAAAATTGGATCTATGAATGAGGGCAATAAGACCTAGTACTGGAGCCTGAGAAGCCATTAAGCACCCAAGTGCAACTTGGGAAAACCTTACAGTTACACTGAAATGAGTTATAAGAAGTTGGACAGTAAGGTGGAAAAGAGGTGATAATGTGATGGCAACGAGGGGCTGAAAGGACTATGGACAGAGTCATAGGCCTTTAAGGAATGATTACAGTGCACCGCTTGAAGTACACAAAAGACACTATCAATAGCGCCTGTTGTAAATAGGGTTAAATTCTATAAACACATTTGTATATCACTATGTTTTTGTACTTATCTGAATAAAACTATACACTATAACGTTCATTTTGAATTTACTTACCAGATCCAAAGTAAAATTTCCACAAGTGACGATGGAAGCAGCCATTGCTGAACTAACCTCATGAATGCAGCTCAGGACCAGAAATTAGACTTCAATGTATTACAGAGTTAGGACGTTGAATATGTGGCAACATCCCTGACTGGTGATGGTGTTCGAATCCCGCTCAAACTCCTAAGTTCATTTTGTAGCTGCAACCTCACCATCCTTGTGAGCTAAGGATGAGGGGTTTGGGGGAGCCTATAGGTCTATCTGCTGAGTCATCAGCAGCCATTGCCAGGCCCTCCTTGGTCCGAGCGTCAGTGATGTACTAGCTGCGTGCACTGCTATTTCACATGGTTCCAGTGTAGTGGCTTATAGAAACTACGAGGTGGCTCGGGGAAAAATCCTCTCATGTAAAGATATGTTGCCTAATGAGCGGAAATATATCCGTACGGACAAAAATCTCTCTTATGCAACGAGCCTTATACTATCACCAATTCTCACTCTTTCAGAGTTTTGATCTCTGTCTCTCTATTGCTCACTCCAATCAACATTCAAAATTTTAATAAGAATAAACTATCTATGGAATAAAAGATAGAATATTATTCATATTATTCACCTAAGTAGACAAGAAATATTGACCTTAGATTAAAACAATGACCATATAAAAATGAATGAAGCATAATGTTTAAAAAAATAGACGACCTGATATAAGGGCTGCCATTTGTAATACCATAATAGCAGATGAACTTGAGAAAATATGTAATGGCAAATACTCTCGTGTAGAATTGAAGTGATATATTTATGAAAATTAGTTTTTTTTTGGATATTGGTTAATAATTACCACTTATTTTAATATAATAACGTAGATAATCCATTGTTTTTTTTTTTTTTTTTTTTTTTTTTTTTTTTTTGAAACTCTGGTACTCCTTTGGTATAGATTCCTCCCTTTTCAGTAATACCAGAAATTTGTTCTTGAATATACTTTAAACATTTTGAATAAAGTTCAAAATCATAGAGGATTTGCTCCTATTATTTGAAGATTTTAAACATGATATTAGAATGCTGATGCATATTTATCTATAGAATTTTTTTTCGTTTTGTGAGAGAAATATACCATAGTTATTTCATTGAGTGACTTCTTATGTACATCTAGTCCAACAATTCTTTCACGCATGAGAAATTGCTCTTATATAGTTACTGACAAAATGGTAACAATAGATCTTCATGATCTTAAACATATCATTAGACTGTGAAATATACGTTGTATTAAAAAGCCAATTTCAAAATGAAAATACTACGTTCTAGATAGGAGATTTCTTTCACATCAAGATTGCTAACCTTAAAATGTTAAGAAAAACGAAATTGTAACTCTTTCAATACTTATTCATATTGAACATAAGAATCTAAATGAAGTTTAATGCAAATTTGATAATGCTTAATACGTCAAGTTACTCCATAATTGAAGACACACTAACGACATTCTTGGCTGTTCTGGTTTATTTCCTCACGAATTTTATCTTTTTCGAATTAATATTCCAGACTTATTGGACTGCTTAATGGTATGGAATCTAGGGATAAGTAGATGAATGAAATACGGCATTGAGAGTAGGTCCAAAATGAATATCCTAATGATAAGAATCCTTTCTGATTTAGTGTTGTCTGGAGGAAGTTCCTTTAGAATTTAGATGAAAGGGTTTGGGAAGAATTATCATCATCATCATCATACATATACCAAGGCACTTCCCCCAATTTTGGGGGGGTAGCCGACATCAACAATTGAAACAAAACAAAATGGGGACCTCTACTCTCTACGTTCCTCCCAGCCTGAAGAATTATATGTCTTGATTACAGCCTTTATCACTATATTGTCTTCATAGATAAAAAAAGAAACTTTTGATAGTTATCTGAACCGATTGTTTTGGTTATAAATATTATGTTTTTATAAAAGTTAAAAGCTAAAAGAATCTAATGTTTACATCCTTGGCTACTTGGTGATAAGGGCTGCAAACCTTTCGATTTTGGAAGGAAAGCAATCAGGCTAAATATTTTATTCATGACCTCTTTAGCAAGAGGAGGAATTTGTATTTGAAAAATATATATTTTCCGCCTTATATATCATCCAAGTGAGTTTCCACTTTTTCTAAATTAAAAAATCTACCTAATTAATTTGTTGGCAATTTTGGACCCCCTCCTGTTGTGGTAATCCATTTTTGCCAAAACAGTATAAGAGTATTTCCTTTAAGATTATTTTATAAATGTTAATATACTGTTTATCTAGACATTGTTATTGAGTGAACTCATTTTATTTTATATCTTATTCATCTATTATATGTAATAAATATTTTATACGTATTTTTGAATAAAAAATACGATAAATTTTCAGTTGATTTAGCGAACTGGGCCATGTTCCTAAAGGTATCAATAGATGGCCTCAGTGAGGTCATTTTGGAAGTAAAACATTGGAAAGAAAATCCAGCCTTTAGGAACGACTTGAGAGTTATCTTCCGATGTCCTTAGCCAATAGGAACGCTCCTTTCGGGCAACGGTAAAGAAACATAGTCTTCAGCCAATAGGAACACGCCATTCGGGCAAACTGTTAGGGAATAGTGGTTTTCTCTTTCAACTAGGTAAAAGAGCCAAATGCCAATTCATGAAATACCATGGGAAAATTTAATTTTGGTACTTTCTTTCGAATGAATATATAGAATAAAATTTTGAGTATTATTGATATATTTCAGTTATAGCAAGTATGAGTAATAAATTAAGCCCATATTATACTTATACGATATTTATGTTTATCCGGTATTCTTAATCAAAATCTCATCCTCTGGCTGAAAAATGCATTTTTCATATTGATATAAATTTTTGTTAAAAGTTTTGTAAGCAAAGGCAAATCAAACTTATGTCTATATTGTCCTATGAATATATCATGCGCTTTCAATAGTGAATATGGTGATGAAATTCTTGTTTACTTTTAATGTTAATGAGATAAATATTTTTAATAATTTCCCTGATCGAATTAATCTGGTGTTGTTTATTTTTGAAAATTTAAATCAGTTATGTTGAAGGTATTTTTGACAGTTTATTTTTCAGATATTAGGAAAAATAGGTACAGATACTAAAATATATCCTTTGAAATTGAGAGAGAGAGAGAGAGAGAGAGAGAGAGAGAGAGAGAGAGAGAGAGAGAGAGAGAGAGAGAGAGAGAGAGAGAGAGAGAGAGCATGTATATATCAATAAAAATTAGTTCATTGTTAACCTTTGCGTCCTTGCATATATATATATATATATATATATATATATATATATATATATATATATATATATATACCAACGAAATAGTGGCTGTTTATATTAAGTCATATGCCTCCCTTCGGGCTCTACTGAGAGGAGATTTCAATGGGTCTTCTCTGAATTGCTGGGTTTGGGATGGACTAAAACCACAGTCATGGATGTCTTGGTTTCTTGCTATGAATCAATTGCATATGCCGTTATAAATATGTCTCCTCTACTTCAATGACATCTGCAGTTGTGTAGATAAAGTCATTTCCAGGTCCTTCAAGGGACGATATTTTAGAAGTTTCTAGAAGGTTATCGTTAACATACATTTTCAGTTAATACTACTTACAAAACATCTTGTATGCATCACCTTAGGCTCAGTAGGTGTAATTAAGGTTTTTTTTTACCTGGTAGTAAGTTGAGTAGAAGGTGATACAATGGTTATTGGTGCATTGGTGTATCCACCATGAATCCTGGCTCGTGCAGTTGCATAAATATGATCTGCCCTTTAGACATCTACAGTTGTGTGCAAATTCCTACACTTTGTTAATTCTTTTATTCAAATCCCCAAATAATTGGTTATTGCATATATTCTTAGGTGATATTACCTCTTTTGCTTGTAGTAGCTTACTTGAAGAACCACTGCCTGTCAATCTCTTGGACGAGAGTTCAAGATCTACTTGAGCTCGATAGCTTCTAGTAGTGTCTGTAACCTCCACCTCTTTGTGAGCTAGGGATGGGGGCTAGGGTTAGCCCACAGGTCTACCTGCTGAGTCATCAGCAGCCTTTGCCTTGTCCTCTCTGCTCCTAGCTTAATGGAGAGGTGACTTGGGAGCTGATCTTATGCATCTAAGATCAGCCTCTTTGGCATTATCCTGTCCCTTGTCTCTGCCATTCATGAGGGACCTTTAAGCCCATGAGAATGTGCACACCTAATTTTGGTCCAACCGTAACTAGGGGTACATTCACACCGAGAAACGAAGCCTTCAAATGCATGTTTGCACAGAGGATACTATGTATTACCTTTTCTGCCATTTTCAAATATATTTACATAAACTAATTTGAATCAAGGAAAATATCACCATGATATTTTCACTATATTGAACTCTCTCTCTCTCTCTCTCTCTCTCTCTCTCTCTCTCTCTCTCTCTCTCTCTCTCTCTCTCTACCCAATTACTCCTTGCACTCTTCATTCAATCATCCTTAGAGAACCGAATCCTGCCAACATATCCCTCGCAAATACCACTCGATCCTTCTGGTTCTGAGAATTTTTATTTATTTATTTTTTTATTTTATGGTTACCATGACGACACAGGAACGCTGGTAACCTGTGTTTAGCGATGGTCTATTCTCATATCATTTGTAGGTGTACGCTCCAGGATATATATATATATATATATATATATATATATATATATATATATGTACATATATATGTTATTATATATGAAATATATACATATGTATATATATATATATATATATATATATATATATATATGTATGTATGTACAGTATATATATATGTGTGTGTGCGTGTGTGTATGTGTGTGTGTGACTGTCATAAATTATTGTGCGCGAACGCTGAACTCTGTTACAGGTAACATGTGTTAAGTCTAATAAGTGATGCGTTGTAAGCCTAACTGTAAGAGTAGGCCTATATTTCCCTCAGAGTGGAGATTTCCACAAAATCTAACAATTCAGCCTATTGTCAGAGCAACATTGCATTCACTCGCTCAGAGGAGTAAGCAGTATCACTCCAGCGATCATTAGAACAAGAAGGTACTTTTGTCTGAAGAGTATCGGGCTGTGTTAAGGCCAGAAAACTCGATTTATCCGTCGACATGAGACGTTTGTGTATGCACAAATATCTCTCCGTATGTACGCATATATATATATATATATATATATATATATATATATATATATATATATGTGTGTGTGTGTGTGTATACATATATCACCTATATATATATATATATATATATATATATATGTATATACATATATCACACACATATATATATATATATATATATATATATATATATACATATATATATATATATATATATATATATATATATATATATATATATATATATATACTGCCTACAAGCAGTAGTAAAAGCCAAAAGCCAAAAAAAAAAAAAACAAGACGAAAAGCATAAAACATAGCCCTCTCTGCAAACCAAGACTTCGGTGCCTTAAAAATCATACTAATTGGTGGATGCTTTGAAACTGGAATTCAAATTCTGGAATCCAGATGTACACCAGAGTCCATAGCGAGATTGATGACGATGTCTTTCCGTAATGCAGAGAAGCGAGAGACCCCAATCTCAGTATTTCTCTTGATTGTCTTTTGTCTTGAAGAAGGTTTTCGAATCCTGATTGGAGGATCAGTCTGTTCGTTGCTGTTTGTATTATTATTATTATTATTATTATTATTATTATTATTATTATTATTACAAGCCAAGCTACAACCCTAGTTGGAAAAGCAAGATGCTATAAGCCCAAGGGCTCCAACAGGGATAAAATAGCCTAGTGAGGAAAGGAAATAAGAAAATAGATAAAGTACAAAAAGAAGTAAATGAAATGAAATATCTTAAGAACAGTAACAACATTGAAATCTTGAAAACAAACAAGAGAAAGAGAAATAAGATAGAAAATTTTTAATGGATTGAAAAATTATTTAACCCTTTCCACTCCATGGCCCACCTGTGGTAGCCCAAGCAAAATACGTCGTCCTAGTACTTGGGCTACCTCTGGTAGCCCACCGAAAAGATCTTATTTATTCATAAACTGTTTCTATTAATTAAAGTTATTCGCTGTTTTAATCGTTGCTTCGTTTTCTGTGGTTCTTTAAGATTAATATTCCTTGTTTTCTTAGTTAATCTCTCTCCCCTTTTCCCCCAAGACGAGTTAGAATTAATAAATAAAGGCAGACACTCACGATATCCATTTCTCAGTGCGTTTGGCCTCATTCAGTAGCAAGTACCGATTGTGATCGACTCCCGTCTCACCAGCTAATTTCCGAGGTCATCGCTTTTCAAACACTCATCCTATATCATGGCTTCATCGAAATAGTTTTTGCGAACTACGTCGGAAATTTTAGAATGTCTTGATATGTGTCCTTCAGAAGATGATTTTATAGCCATCGACGACAATGAGGAAAATTGTGATGTTAGTTAAAACGGGGTTTTCATGGACATGGAAAATATTGCTTCATCCGAATCCGATTCTGAGCACGCTGGCAGTGACTTTGACGAGGGGCTCTACGACCCTCCACGAGAATTGCTAGAAGTGAACGATGAAGAAGGTAGTGACAGTGACGATGAAGAAAATGAATGGGAAGAATATAATGAAGAAAAAACTAAACCATCGTAATTATAGAAAAGAGCTATGTGAACAACTTATTGGTGATTTCCGAGTAAGATTGGGAGGAAAAGATCTCTTGTCAACGGACATGAAGTACCAGAAAGACTAAGGAATGATAAATGCCATATAATAAACTGTATACCAGATAATCTTCTAAGAGATTGTGCTGTTTGCAGCGATCGTTACGGGCCCGGTGGTCGTAAGAAAGCTGCGTATTGCTGTCTTACTTGTCCTGGTAACCCAGCGTTGCATCCAAAAAATTGTTTTATGTTATATCACATAAAAGTTGATTATAAAGTTAAATATTAGATTTTTTTTTCAGAAAAAAAAGCATTCCAAATAAATTTTTTTCAATTCTTCACTTTTCTAACAAGATATTTTCTTCTGTTATCTAAATCTTGTATTGTAAATTGTTAACTTATTTTTCCAGATTTTTTTTTTTAATTCCTATATTTAAATTACATTTTTGTATATTTTATTGAAACGATTTCTCATACAGAACACTTATTTAATGTTATAACAGAAAACTGAAATATGATGTCAAACATATTATAGATTCTGTGTAAAAAATAATATCATAATTATATATAATGCCATGATTATTCTATTTTTTTATAAGAGTATCAATTTATTCATTTCTCTATCTTATATGATAAATTGTTCAAATGATTTTATCAACATAATTTTCAATCATATCTATATTTTATTTCGTATCAAACTCTGAATAGTTTGTTCTTGTCAGGACTAATTAATAATTATATGTTCATATTATACTGGACTTTTTTTTCCACAAAATCCATGTACATTTCTTAAATAACATCATTAAGTGAGTTGGTTTATATAAATTACAGTAAAATATATATAATAACTTTATGAAAATTTTCACATCACTCTGAAGAATATAGTGAGAATGAATGCATAAACAAGGTCAGAGATTTGGTTTATATACTGTTATAAGGAAATTACCCTACAAAAAAAAAAAAAAAAAAAAAAAAAAAAAAAGTCCACAAATTCAAAAAAAAATCGCTCTCGCTCAAGTTTGAGCACGTTCAAAATATCTTTTGCTTTGATCGTGAGCTTGACTGTGACCGTGACTGGAGTTGAGCGAAAATGATTGACTGGATGGTTTGAATACTCGGCCTGTGTATCATTAAAGAATATTTGAGCGCGATCAATTGCGTGCACGTAAGTGTGAGTGTGAGTGTCAGGTGTGAATCAGCCCTTAGACTTCAGCTGGACCATCGGTGACCGTAAAAAGCCAAGTTTTTGTGATACGACGAAAATTAGAGGAATAACTAGGCTTCCGAGAACGAACATTGAGAAGTGTATTTTTAATCAGTTTAATACTCATTAATTCCATCCCCGCTTTCAATATTTCATTCTACCTTTCTTTTGATATGAATTTATCTAACATTTTCTTTTTCATTATTCTATTTCTCCTTGCTAAATATTTATCATATATCTACCAGTGTACGCGACTTGTCAAAAGTGACGGCTAAATATTAAGGTAGATATTTTCTTACATACAGCCAAACCAATAAAATGGTGAAATAAATTTGATTAAGGATTAATATGCCAACAAAGTAACTATCCAGAACATATTTGATAGGCATTTAATTAACTGCCTTCAATATCGTTAAGTAATTGACGAGGGAATAATAATTAGGAAAATCTATATGGATGTGACATTAACTATTAATATTGAATATTTAGTTGTTGATTACTTGATTATACTTTTCAAATTTTCTTCTCAACGAGTAGTTTCTGATGTCCTAAGAAAAAACTTTTTAGGTAATATGTTTAATTGAAAATATTTTACTTAGTAAAAAATCGTGTAATGGGTTTAGGCATGGTGTCAAATCATACAACTTCAGTAATCTGATTATATTTCAAATCTGCAACGTATGTAACAGTAATGATTACCGTATTATACAAACCTTTAAAGGATTGCCGAAAAAATTGCATGATCTAAATTACACGCATTACAACTCCCTTGTCAAAGAGAAAAAATCAACTGAAGTAACACCCCCCCCCCCCCAAAAAAAAAAAAATCCATGAAATTACACATTTTTATCTTTTTTTTTTTTTTTTTTTTTTTTTTTTTTTTTTTTTTTTACAAGTTCCGTCTGCCCTTTATTAATCATTAGTTACAAATATGATTTTACATTTCACAATATAGCAACATTATTCAAACTTTCGATATTTTTCCCAAAACATAGTCTGAGTACTCCTTTCTCATCCAATCCATAGCCCATTTACTTTTCACAATATCACATCATTAGATAATCTGTTCCCGAGGTAGAGAGAATCCAGATATTAGGAGTATAATATATGGCTTATATGACCATGAAAAACACGTCCAAATGTGCAAAACATTAAATAATTACTCCTTTTCTCATCCAATCCATAGCCCTTTTACTTTTCACAATATCATATCATTATGCAAACTTGCTATTTTTCTACAAAACATAGCCTGAGTATTCCTTTCTCATCCAATCCATACCCCCAATTAACACCATTACTTATCCATTCCATTCCTTATCCCAGGATCTATTCACATACCTTCGATCGTCAATTTATAGTCCAAAAGAAAGTAGAAGGATAATTAAGGATTGCAAGTTGTCAATGAATCTCAATACAGAAAGATATAACGAATCTCGTTTCTTTCGACTCCTCAATTATTCAAGATGGAAGACGGAATAGGGGAGCTTCCATCCAGGATCTAATTTCATAAATTGAAAGTCTATCAAGAGCTGGAGACGTGGGAGGAGAGGAGATATTACCAGAGGTAATGGAGAGTTTAAACCGTCCGACTTAATTAATGTTCTGCGTGGGCGAAATATTTCAACGTATTTTGACATGGATGATTCTGCAATATTCTTTCAAAATTTCTTTAATTTGTTTTCTTAAATTACAAATTTATATATATATATATATATATATATATATATATATATATATATATATGTATATATTTGTAAATATATATATGTATATATATGTATATATATATATATATATATATATATATATATATATATATATATATATATATATATACATATATATATATATATATATATATATATATATATATATATATATATATTATATAATATATATAATATATATATATATATATATATATATATGTATATATATTTATATGAATATATATACATATATATATATATATATATATATATATATATATATATATATATATTAGCCATATATTATACTCCTCCTAATAGCGGGATCCTCTCTACCTCGGGATCAGAGACCCAGGGAGGAATCAGCTCCAAGATAATAGCCTCTGGTCGGTCGGGGAATCGAACCCGGGCCCAAGAAACTGAGGTCAATGGAACCTGAGTTTCTTGGGCCCGGGTTCGATTCTACGGCGGACCAGTAGCTATTATCTTGGAGTTGATTCCCCCTTGGGCCTCTGATCTCGAGGTAGAGAGAATTCAAGATATTAGGAGTATAATATTTGGCTTATATGACTATGAAACACACGTCTAAATGTGCAAAATTATCACACACACACACACACACATATATATATATATATATATATATATATATATATATATATATATATATATATATATATATATATATATATCTATATATATATATATATATATATATCTATATATATATATATATATATATATATATATATATATATATATATATATATATATATATATATATATATATATATATATATATATATATATCAGCAGCAGCAGAAGCAGCAGCAGCAAAATCGTTATGATAAAGTTTTCAAGAAAAAATCTCAAATGAAAAACGCAACATCAAATTATATCAGTTACATTAAACTCCAGAATTATGATATATATTTTTCCAGTAGCTGTTCATTTCCGAAACGCGTAATCAGGCAATTACACGGAAATGAAAAACTGATCCTTGTTTTGATTATTAGTTACCAGATTAACAAACAAACAAAAATAAATTCCTTTGTGGAAAATAACTACCCAATATTTACTCCACCACCTTCGACTGGCGTCTGTCTTTAAAAGAATAAATGCTGCGTGTCTCAATGCAAAACCGCTCCCATATCTCTTCAAATCCTTTCCATTGATTCTGCCATGAGATTCCCTTGCAACACAAACGTTTGCAACACAAACGTTTTCCCTGTTCTGTTCAAATGTCTCAGACGACGACTTCATGGCCTACACTTCATTCCAACGATCTACCTTCCATTCCTGAGCCCTCGCATTTTTAACGCCAAAATGAAGAAAATTAAACTGAAATACTTGATCGTTGGCTATAAATGACGTTTTGCATTTACTGTCTCCTTGAATTGGTATTTGATAGTATCCAGATTTTAAATTGATAGTTGTAAAATATTTACTTTCCCGTATCTTTACGACTAATTCTTCGATTGAGGGTAATGGAAATCCGTTGTCTCCTATCATATCAATCCTTCGGTTATTTGTATCCCCCTTTTTTTAAAGGAGGTCGTATACATTTAACTTAAATAATGGAAATAATTAGCAATCTTTATAATGTTTGTATTATGTTTGTTACTGTCACATACCTTAGAGATTTGAGAAATAATCAGCTTAATGAAGTTGTCTGATTTGACACATTGCCAAAAGCGATTAAAATATTTTAATAAAACGTCACCTAAAAGGATTTTAGACAAGATATAAAAAACTAGTTTTTGAGGTGGACATTGTAGGAAAACAA
>NC_090767.1:9466353-9497664 GCF_036898095.1 Palaemon carinicauda
AGTCACATCTGGTGTTTGGCCAATTTTTATAGAAGAAAAGTTGTCTACTTTTTGAGGAGAATTTTGGGGTAGCAAATGTTTCTCTGAAAACAGAAGTGTTTTTATAGTTTATTTATGAAATAACTGTTTGGATGCTGTTACTATTTTTTTTCAAGGGGAGGGACACTCCAAAATCAAACCATTATTCTCTAGTCTTGGGTAGTGTCATAGCCTCTGGTCTTCCACTTTCTTGGGTTAGAGTTCTCTTGCTTGAGGGTACATTTGGGCACACTGTTCTATCTAGTTTCTCTTCCTGTTTTTTTTTTTTTATTTTTATAGAGAAAATATTTATTTTAATGTTATTACTATTCTAAAATATTTTACTTTTTCTTGTTTCCTTTCCTCATTGGGCTATTTTCCCTGTTTGGGCCCCTGGGCTTATAGCATCCTGCTTTTCCAACTAGGGTTGTAGCTTAGCATTTAAGAATAATAATAATAATAATAACAATAATAATAATTCATTAATTGTTAATCATTTCTTATACCATTTCTTTATCTCCTTATTTCCTTTCCTCACTGGGCTATTATTCCCAGTTTGAGCCCTTGGGCTTATAGCATCTTGCTTTTCCCTCTAGTGTTGTAGCTTGGATAATAATAATAATAATAATAATAATAACATCGACATCAAATGCAGCCGTTTCTAATCCACTACAGTACAAAGACCCCAGACAAGTCCTTATTCATATGTTGGGTTTGGCCAGTTTTCATCACCCGCTGGCCAGTGCGGATTAGTGATTAAAAATAATTCAGGAATTACCTTCTATTGTATTCGTTACTGACAGAAGTTGGAATATTTTTAATATTAAGATGAAGTCAAAGCCAATTAACGGGAAGTAAAGGAGGGAAATTTCGGTTTATGACGATTTTGAAATCGACAACATCTAATAATATAAAGCCAGAAGTAGTTGAAATGTTTTTAAGCTTAAACCTTTTATCATTCTATTTACGAACTTCAAATGCAGGATAAACGAACAATAATAACGAGGAATATTTAAATAAATGTAAGAAAAACTTTGCAAATAATTTAAACGGTGTAGGCTAGAGTACTGCAGGTTGCATGAGAACATAGGCCTAGTTAGTGGTGTTTGAGTGAACAATAACTTATTTTGTTCCTATAGTCTATCTGTTCCATTTAATATGACGGAAATGTCAAATTGCAATAGGTCATAGATAAAAGTAATTGAAATTCGCGAAAAAGGAAATTACACAACATTTTAGTGTGTATCCAGTTACCTGGAGTAAGCTGTTCTTGCCCTTACGATGCCAAACAGAAAGGGTCATTTCATTTTATTTTTTTACAATAGTATACGTCTTTTTAACCGAAGAATTTTCGTTCGATTTGATTTAGCGTCAGCTTCGTTTTTGAAACTTGGATTTAATGACGTTAATTATAACTTTATTTGAGAATTTTATGCTTTATTTAAGCGTAGACCTAAGTGACTGGATTTGCAGATGCATATTTCCTGCCTATAACCGTAAAACTTTTACAATGATATGATTATGTAGAGTCGAAGTTAGAATTAAAGACATTCGAACACAAAATACGTCTACTTCGTGATTATGTAAAAGTAGGCCTACGCCATTGTTTCTTATGTACATTTCCTTTAGTATTTGAATATTTTGAGCATAATTACCAATACCCATTCTCTGTGAGTATACATGAAACGTAATTAAGTGTGTGCGCGTGCATGAATATAGACACGAAAGTCTAAGCAGAGCTCTCTCTCTCTCTCTCTCTCTCTCTCTCTCTCTCTCTCTCTCTCTCCCCGTGTAGGCTATTGTTTGTGGACGTATTTATCTTCTGAATATCTTCATTTTTGTAATTATGTTAGTAACTTCAACTATTATTAAGTATTTCTTAATAAATATGAACATATTAGGACAAGTTTTAGAGTCTAAAGGTTGTTAGTAATAAAGACTCAAAGATATTGCGGTTTCCGTTGCCTGTATACGATGGATTGAAAGCCGAAGGCTTATATTAGATTCTGTTGAGGGAAGAACTTTCGTATAGAATTTTGAATCGTCTCTCCCAACGTCTCGTCCGGTTACACATCATATTATTTGTTGTGACAACCAACTACATTATAGACTACTCTCTCTCTCTCTCTCTCTCTCTCTCTCTCTCTCTCTCTCTCTCTCTCTCTAAGGTAGGGTAGAGGAGGTATGGGGGATGAGAGGGGGAACGCGACAGAAGCTTCTAGAATCTTCGAGAAAGGAAGAGAGGACACAGTGCATGATATGTGTGAGGGAGCAGCCATGGCGGTTAGCAGCAATCCAACGGTTATAGAGGCAGAGAGAGAATAGTTGAAAACGTAGGGGGTTGTAATGCAGGAAGGGAGCAGGGAGTGCAGTGTAGGGAAAGATATAGGGACAATAAAGGAATGTAATAAAAGGAGAAATTTGCGAAAGACTTCACGAGAAGAAGAGCGAAAGGGTGTTATGCAATTAAGCGGTGTGAGAGAGGAGTTTTCAGTGTAGGACAAAAACACGAAGGCGAACGACAGACAAAGCGGAAGCAATGAATGGGAGGGAGGGACGAGGGAGTACGGTGTCCGGGGAGAGAGGGAGGGAGGCAGGGATTTGAGAGGGGGAGGGGTGGGCACAGCATTCTGCCCTAACTTAAATATTAATATATTAGACATTAATATATTTGTCAACCCTAAAGGATTGAAGTGGGATTACCAGTGTGACAGGGGATATTTTACAATAAAAAGATAGGAGTTATTTTTCTCAGGCTAAGCACGCGAGAAGCTGAAGGAAATTAGCAATTTAGATTGAGACAAAGGATACTTTACACTTCCCTGTTTATAGGTTTGCATTAGGGAGGATAGAGCTCCGTGTGGGATAGGATAGGGAAATGGATAGGCAGGGATAAGGAATTTCTGTAGAGCGTGCTTGTGTAAAGGGAATAGGTAGGGAATGGAAGGGTGAGGTATGTGTGCTGTAAGGGATAGGAAGGATAGACGGCATAGGCTATCCTTACTGGATAGAGAAGGATAGGTTTTGCCGTGATGATTGTGAACGTGATATGCCATATCAGCGAGATGATAATGTGAAAGAGATTGGTTACAGCAGAGATAATAATAATAATGATAATAATAATAATAATAATAATAATAATGATAATAATAATAATAATTATTATTATTATATATTATCATTATCATTATTATTATTATTATTATTATTGTAATAATAATAATAATAATAATGATAATAATAATTATTATTATTATCATTATTACATGCTAAGCTACAACTCTAGTAGCAAAAGCAGGATGCTATTAGCTCAGAGGCCCTAGGAGGGAAAATAGCCCAGTGAGGAAAGGAAATAAGGAAAAATAAAATATTTTAAGAACAGTAACATTAAAGTAAATATTTCTCATATAAACTATAAACACTAACAAAACAAGAGGAAGAGAAATAAGATAGAATAGCGTACCCTTAAGCAAGAGATTAGTCATATCAGCGTGATAATAATATGAAAAAGATGGATTATATAATGAAATTATGGTAGTTGAGAATAAAATTTTCCTGCTAATTAAAGTAATAAGTTTGTGTGGGCATCGGGCAGTGAAATAAGGAGATCCCTTTGGCAATGCAAAATCTTGAATAATTGAATGGACAATTTGGTTAAAGAATGCGGAAGAGAGGAATGGGAGGCCTAATGTGGATAAGGGGAATAGATATAAGATAAAGAAGGGATAGAGAGAGGGTAGGAGGTTAGGAACAGTGGCACTCGAGTAGAGTGCAGGCGCAAAAGTTAGTGAAATATCAAGTGCAAATTCCTTGGATTCGCACCTAGGCCTATGTTAGTGTAAGTGTGAATAACAGTTTTGCCGAAAGACTTACTCAGGGTAAACTTGTAGACTGTGCTAGAGAATAAGGAAAGTTTCTCATCCCTTTTCACTGTGTCCAAATCATCTCTGTCTTCGAAATATGTAGTGGGATCTTGTGGTCTTCTACAATTTCTGTAAGACGTTCGCTTTTCTCATCTTGTGAGAAATTGAATCGGGTTTGCTGTAATGCTTAGGATAAATACGACAACAGAGTTGGTCATGTGATCGAACTTTTATTAGTGAGGTATGATACACGTCAGGCTATTTTGTCTTAGCTTTGTGTGATGAATATATTCGTTGTATTTATAAAGCTTAGTGACGAATTCCATCCGTGTCTACTGTATGTTTATTACATAATTTCCTTTCTGGTCATGTATTCAAAAGCATAACGTGATTATTGAAGGGAGCGATTAGTTGTTGGTTGGCTGCGTATAGAACTTGTACATAACAGCTTTTAAAGAGAAATTAATACAATTTTATCAAATTATATTTTTGAAATCCTATTTTGTATATTAAATATATCATCATCATCATCTCCTTCCACGCCTATTGACGCAAAGGGTCTGGGTTAGGTTTTGCCAGTCGTCTCTATCTTGAGCTATTAAATCAATACTTCTCCATTCGTCATTTCCTACTTCATGCTTCATAGTCCTCAGCCATGTAGGTGGGGTCTTCCAACTCTTCTAGTGCTTTGAGGTACCCAGTTGAAAGTCTGTACTAATCCCTCTTGGGGAGTGCGAAAAGTAGGCCCAAACCTCCATCTGCCCCTCACCATTATCTCATCCACATATGGTACTCGAGTAATCTCCCTGCCATTTAACTCCCAATATTCTTGTGAGGGTTTTGTTCTCAAATCTACAAAATCTTTTGGATATTTTTTCATTGTCATTCCATGACTCATGTCTATACAGTAAATCTGATCTCGCTAAACTGATATATAGCCGGATTTTTATGTGTAATTTCAGCCGATTTGTTTTCCAAATTTTATTTCACCTAGCCATTGTTTGATTGGCTTTTTTCAATCTTTCTAAAGATCCTGTATTAAAGATCATAGTTCCTAAATATTTAAGTGATTCCACCTCATTAATCTTTTCTCCTTCCAATGATTTTTCATCTTCCATTGGATATTCCGTTCTCATCATCCCTATCTTTCTTATTCTTATCTTAAGCGCAACTTCCTGCGATATTTCATGCATTCTGATAAGAAGGCATTGCAAATCCTGTGGTGTTCTGCTAATAAGGACATCGTCCTCAGCATACTCTAGGTCAGCTAACTTCCTATTGCCAATCCAGCCCAATCCTTCTCCACCATCTCCAAATGTTCTATAAATTACAAAATCCATTAGGAGGATGAACAACATAGGTGACAACACATTCCCTTGGATTACCCCACTGTTCACTGGAAATTAATTTGATAGGACTCCACTAACATTAACTTTGTACTTACTGTGCTCATAAACAGACTTAATCAAATTTACATATATATGAGAAACTCCATAATAACGCAGAACTCTCCACAAAATTGTCCGGTGCACGCTATCAAAGGCTTTTTCATATCCACAAATGCCATCAACGGTGGATTCCTATATTCTACACATTACTGTACAAGTCTTAAAATGAAAATTTCGTTACTACAACTTCTACCTTTTCTAAATCCTGCTTTTTCACCTCGCAGCTTTTCATCAATCTTTCTCTCTAGCCTCCTTTAGAATAAGCAAACTATATATTTTCATGACAACTGACGTAAATATGATGCCTCTGTAATTATTGCAATCAGTCAGATTTTTTTTTTTATTTATTTATTTATTTTTTTTTTCGACCAATACTCCTAGCTCCCATTCATCCGGTTTTGCCTCTCCATGCCACATTCTACAAAATAATTTTGTAATTATTCTCAGAGTCACTTCATTTTCTGGCAATATCATCAAAGCAATTATTCTATCGTATCCAGGGGCTTTTCATCCGAGTTTTTTAAGAATAGCTTCGACTTCAAACATACTGAATTCATTCATCGGCACATGAAGATCTTCCTCCACTTCAGGTATATCAATCAAATTATTCCCTTCATATCTCCTATTCATGACCTCACTAAAGTGTTCCATCCAACGTTGCCTTTCTTCTTGAATCTGTTATAGTAACCGAGGTTGTTATAACAGATTCATCTCTCATCATTTTGATGGGTAAACGTTTTTTTCTTTGCCCCAGTAGGAATTTCATTACTAATTCTATGAGCATTCCTTACACCATAGCACTCCCTGAATCATAGCTTTGTCAGCCTCATCTGCTTTACTATCTAAATATTCTCTCCAGTCATTCCTGGTTTTTCTTTTCACTTCACTGTCAATACTGGAATACTTAGCATGCTCTACCTTGCAATTTTCATTATTTCCTCGAAAACTTTCAACAATCAATTTCTGTCTTTGTCTCTTCTTTATAGTATCCCAAGTATCATTTGATATCCGTGGCTTTCTCCTTGTAACTACATGTCTTAAAACTTCACTACCAACGGACTGATATATGTTCTTAATATCACACCATTCTTCATTAATTGGCTGCTATTATTCTCCTAAAGTCTCTAAAACTGTAAATCGATGCCTACATTCAATTGCAAAGGATCCTCTGTGTTCATCTTCTAGAAGCTTAGTTTTATCAAACCTAGGTATTCTATCTACATTTCTTTTGGGGGATTTCAGTTTTAACTTCAATGTGGCAATGAAGAGCTCCGTGATCACTACCAATATCTGCACCTCTATAACTTCTCACATTTCTTAGTTCTCCTTCTCTCTTTATTAATGACTGTGATCTATTTGATTTATGTAATTGCCACATGATGGAGTCCATGTATATATGTGGATTGAATGTCCTTGTGCTGGAAAATAATATATACCTCCCATAACAAGATAATTTGCTGAACAAAAACTTATAAAATGGGCTCCCCTTTCATTTGCAACTTCGTTAAGTTCCGTAACACCTATCACATTCCCCATGCCTTGATTAATCTTTCCAACTTTAGCATTGAAGTCACCAATCACAATTTTCATATCTCTCTCTGGTATCTCATCTATTACACTCTGCATGTATTCATAGTCTTCATCTTTTATTTCTTCAATGGCATCATTTGTTGGTGCATAGCACACTATAATGCTCATATTGCACTGTTTTGATTTCTGCTTTGCAAGTAACAATCTTCTATTTACAGTTCTCTACTCAGTCAATCCCCTTACAACGCGTTTCACTTAAGGCAAAGGTA
Source organism: Palaemon carinicauda (assembly GCF_036898095.1). Lineage (NCBI taxonomy): Eukaryota > Metazoa > Arthropoda > Malacostraca > Decapoda > Palaemonidae > Palaemon > Palaemon carinicauda. The sequence continues at coordinate 9,473,482 of NC_090767.1, forward strand.
TCCAAATTTTACTTCATAAATTCATTCTCCACTTGCTGTAACTTTCCAATCTGATTCGTAGTTCTAGCATTCCAATTACCAATTTCCAATTTTTCTATAGTATTTATAAACTGGGAGATTCTTAGCACCCCGCTACGCCCGGGACTGGGGGCCATTCTGTCATTTTCGCTTTCCATAAAATGACTAAATTCATAGAGGATTCATTGGCTAGATTCATCAAAGGCTAGCCAGTTCCTTGTGATGCGCAGTGCCTATCTATCAAAGGCAAGTGACCCCTGCCAGTCCATACGAATTCTAGTAAGATCATCCGCCAGGCATCGAGAGTATAAGCCGAATATATATATATATATATATATATATATATATATATATATATATATATATATATATATATATATATCTCAACTTTTATGAAAATAAAATAACTACATGGTTCAGCTCGCATGGTAAATCCACCGTTACATTGAAAGATTTGTTTTGTGTTGTTCTTTGGACTAGGATTATACTTGCCCAATTTGCTAAATGCAAACTATCTATTATATTATAACAGATAAATCATAAGTCCTAATTCGTAATTTATGATATAATATATTGTATAATAAAGAAATATCTTTCATTGTGTGATTTGCTTATCTGACATTAAGGGGAACTATACATTACAGTATACACACATATTTATATATATGTATATATATATATATATATATATATATATATATATATATATATATATATATATATATATATATATATATATATATATATGTTATATATACACACACATATATATATATATATATATATATATATATATATATATATATAAATATATATATTGATTTTGATAAACTAATACCTGTATTGTATACAGGCTTCCTGAATGCCCAAATTTTAACATTTCATTCATATGTTTGACCTTAGAACTGACGTGATCATTTTCAAATCTGTTCTTTTAGGAAACAAATAGTCTAAGGACTCCAAAAGACTACGTAAGGCGCTGCTAAGTTTATAAAGGGGCGATGTCTTCGATAGGAAGATACTTGTACTTGGAATGAAAGAAGAAAAAATGTAAAGAAATCTAAAAATAATTAAGTTATTTCACAGCAAATATTCGTCATAACATTTAACGAACAAATGAAATAAAGAAAAAATAAGTAAAGGATCTATTTCTAAGAGTGCAAACTGAACCTCGAGTCCCTGTCACTCTGCAGAGCTATTGGAGTAAATGTTGGTCATCTTGCTTTCAGCCTCTTACTCTGAAGAGAATCCTGGGGACGTTTAAGAAGGCTTATCAGTTCTTAAGACAAAGAGGAACGTCTTTCTCAGTCCACATTTCCAAAATCTAAAGAGCAGATGTAATATGTCTTTTTAGACGATATTCATGATGAAGAGCGCGATAATGTTTTTTTTTTCTCATCTCAAAATCAATATATATACTGTATATATATATATATATATATATATATGTATATATATATATATATATATATATATATATATATATAAATATATATATATATATATATATATATATATATATATATATATATATATATATATATATATATATATATATATATATTATCGGAATATATTAATTATTGGCCATTGAGGGATATTTTTTTAGCAATGCTATTATTAAGAAGTGAAAAAACAAAAAGAGAGAACGTAAACAAATGTGAAGCATTCTTACTCCGCTGAGCGATCTGTTCCGTCTGCGCAAACTAGAGCTTTTCAACCTTGTACTTCCATCTGTTACCTGATTTCATTCTTCCCTTTTGTCCAATTTTTCATTTTTACCTCATGGTTCAACAGCAGGATTTATTCCCCAGTTGTACCATGGCCTTAGAGCCCTTCCATTTGGCTTAATTCTTACATCCATCCATTAATAAAGTTTATACATTTATATATATAATATATATATATAAATATATATAAAATATATATATATATACATATACATACATACATATATATATATATATATATATATATATATATATATATATATATATATATATATATATATATATATATATACAGTCGATCGTCATATTTCTGAGGATCATTAAGAGATGGCATTTTCTATATTAGTTCTTCCTAGGATACAAACCAGCCTGCGCCATCATTGGTTTCTATAACATTTGTTATTCGGATAATAATTATCAAGATACAAATTCAATAAGGAAATAATAATTGCAATAATTATGGAGGCATAACATTTACATCAGTTAGGAAAATGTTTAGTATGCTTATTCTAGAGAGACTGGAGAGAAAGATTGATGAAAAGCTGAGAGATGAACAAGTAGGATTTAGAAAAGTTAGAAGTAGCACTGACCAAATTTTCATTTAGAGACATGTTGTACAGCAATGCGTAGAATATAGAAATCTCCTTTTGATGGCTTTTGTGGACAAAGAAAAAGCCTTTGGTAGTGTCCACCGGCCAATTTTGTGGAGAATCCTGCGTCATTATGGCATTCCTCTTGAATATGTAAATTTTATTAAGTTTATTCATAAGCATAGCAAGTTCAAAGTTAATGTTAATGGAGTCTTGTCAAATGAATTTCCAGTGAACAGCTGAGTACTTCAAGGGAATGTGTTGTCACCCATGTTGTTTATACTCATGGCTTTTGTAATGCGTATAACAGTTGGAGATGGTGGAGAAGGATTGGACTGGATTGGTGATAGGAAATTAGCAGAACTAGAGTATGCTGATGATGCTGTCCTTTTCAGCAGAACAACACATGATTTGCAATGCTTGCTTACCAGAATACATGAATTAGCGCTCAAGGTTAGGCTCAAGATAAACAGAAGAAAAACAGAGATGATGAGAACGGAGTATGCAATGGAAGATGAAAGAGAGACCATTAATGAGTTAGATTCATTTAAATATTTAGGAACTATGATCTCGAATACAGGGTCTTTAGAATTAGAGTTTAGCGAACGATTGAAAAAAGCAAATCAGACATTGGATACGTTAAGTAAAATTTGGAAATTAAATCGCCTGAAATTACATACAAAAATCAGACTATATATCAGTTTAGTGAGATCGGTGTTACTATATGAAAATGATTCATGGTATGACAATGAAGCAATCTCCAATAGATTTAGTAGATTTAAGAACAAAGTCCCCAGAAGGATATTGATTGGAAATAAAACTATAACGAAGATTACTCAACTGCCATTGTGTATGAGATCAAGATGAAGGGTAGATGGAGATGGTTTGGGCATGGCCTTCGCTCTCCCTAAGAGAGATTAGTTCACCAAACGTTCAGCTGGGCTCCACAAGGCAATAGAAGAGTTGGAAGACCTAGGCCTTCATCGCTGATTTATATATATATATATATATATATATATAATGTGTGTATATATGTATGTATATATAAATGTGTGTATACAGTATATATATATATATATATATATATATATATGTGTGTGTGTGTGTGTGTACATATATATGTATATATATGTATATGTATATGTGTATATATATATATATTTATATATATATATGTATATGTAAATATATATGTATATGTATATATATATTTGTATATACTGTATATATACATGTATATATATGTATATATATTTATATATATATGTATATATATATTTATGTATATATATGTATATATATATATATATATATATATATATATATATATATATATATATATATGTATATATATGCAAATATATGTGTATATATGTATATATATGTATAATGTAAACATTATATATATATAATGGGAGGAGAATCGTCTCGTGAGGAAGGGGCCCCTCGAACCTCGTTGTTGGGATCCTGTATCCCTCCTAGGAGGGAGCCCAAGGATTCCAAGACCATCCCTAAATCCTCTGCAAGGATTCGACAGGAACCCACGACTACCCAGGGGAATGTCCACGTATCACCCCAGGAAGAGATTCCTGGGGCAGGAGACTTAGCTGCCAGCCCGCAGGGAGGAGAACAGCAAGAGTCCGAACATGCCTTCTGGCAGGTCCTAAGCCTGATAAGGCAACTTAACAGTCTTACGGATCCAGTCATCCCCCCCGTGAAGGCAAAGACACAATTCTGGATGAAGTGTTCGACGTTCGGAAGGCCCCTAAGACCAGTGCAGCTCTGCCCTGGTCTCGGGGGCTGAAGAGTGCCAGAGCTAGGGCCAATGCTCAGCTCGCACTTCTTGCCTCCTCCAGTCGTTCCACTGCCGGGAACAAACTCATCCCTCCTCCTCGCCTTCAGCAGAGGAGGTATTTCGAGATCCTGGGTGAGCACAACCTCGCTCTTCCGCTCCATCACTCTGTGGAGGAGCTGGCGAAGGGAGTTCCCTTGGAGAAACTCTCTGCCCGGCAGGTGTCGTTCTCGGCGGCAGAGATCCTTAACCACGAGAAGGTCGCTAAGTGTGCCATGCAGGCCACTTCGTGGCTGGACTTCTGGTTAGGATCTCTGGGCATCCTATTGCGATCTGAGGACTTGTCCAAGGAGACCAATAGGAAGGCCCTAGAGACCTTCTTGCTCTCGGGCACCCGCTCCATCGAGTTCTTGGCGCACCAGGTTACCACCCTGTGGGCCAACTCGGTGTTGAAGCGTCGCGATGCTGTGTCCGAGAGATTCCATCCGAAGGTCCCCGCCGTAGATGTGTGTAGGCTCCGACATGCCTCCCTCCTGGGGGAGAGCCTGTTTGAGCCTCAAGACTTGGAGCGAACGGCTGAGAGGTGGAGAAAATCCAGCACGGACTCCCTCCTCCACAGGGCCCTTACAACTCGGCCCTATAAGCCTCCAGCCCCGCCACAACAGCAGCAACAGCCTCGTAAGGCTCCAAAACAGGCACCGGCAGCTAAGAAAGTGGTGTCTAAGCCCCAGCCCTTTCCAGCCAAGGTCAAGAGGGGTGGTAAGTCCTCCAGGGGAGGCAAGACTTCTAGGGGTGGCGGCCGCGGCCGCAAGCCCTAGGGGTGGCAGTCCCCCTGCGTGTCCACCTGTGGGGGGATGCCTTCAGCGTTGCGTCCGCAGGTGGCAACATCTCGGGGCCGATGCTTGGACGATCTCGGTGATCGGCCAAGGTTATCGCGTCCCGTTCACGTCATCTCAACCTCCCCTGACAGCGAATCCAGTGTCGTTGAGCTCCTATGCCATGGGATCGGCAAAGGGGCTGGCCCTTCAGGCCGAAGTCAAGACCATGTTCGAGAAGGGTGCTCTCCAGGAGGTCGTGGACGGCTCTCCAGGCTTCTTCAGTCGACTCTTTCTTGTAAAGAAGGCTGCTGGAGACTGGAGACCCGTCATCGATCTCTCGGCTCTGAACAGGTTTGTCAAACAAACCCGGTTCAGCATGGAGACAGCAGACACGGTCAGACTTGCGGTGAGACCACAAGACTTCATGTGTACACTGGATCTAAAGGATGCGTACTTCCAGATCCCAATCCATCCGTCTTCCAGGAAGTACCTGAGATTCTGCCTAGACAACAAGATCTACCAGTTCAAGGTGCTGTGTTTCGGTCTCTCCACAGCTCCTCAGGTGTTCACCAGAGTGTTCACCCTGATTTCGACTTGGGCGCACAGGAACGGCATTCGTCTCCTTCGTTACCTAGACGATTGGCTGATCCTAGCAGACTCGGAGTCGACCCTTCTTCGACACCGAGACAGGCTTCTAGACCTTTGCCAGGATCTGGGGATCGTGGTAAACCTCGAGAAGTCCTCTCTGCAGCCGTCCCAACGACTGGTTTATCTAGGCATGCTAATAGACACCAATCTCCACAAAGCCTTTCCATCAGACGACCGGATAGCAAGGCTGAGGAGGGTGGCGGAACCTTTCCTCAGGCGAAAAGAACTCCCCGCCCAATCGTGGTTGCGTCTCTTGGGCCACCTATCCTCCCTGGCCCGTCTGGTTCCAAACAGCCGCCTCAGGATGAGATCCCTTCAATGGCGGCTCAAGTCCCGGTGGAATCAAGGATCCGATTCCCCGGACACTCTGATCCCAATGGGGTTTCTGGAACAGACGGACTTGCGGTGGTGGCTGGCCGACGAGAACCTGCGAAAGGGAGTGAGTCTTCTCGTCCTTCCCCCGGAATTGACTCTGTTTTCGGACGCGTCAAAAGAAGGGTGGGGGGCGCACGTTCTGAACCAGAGGGCCTCAGGCCTTTGGTCAGAATCAGAAAAGTGCCTACACATCAACCTGCTAGAATTGAAGGCCGTCTTTCTGGCCCTTCAACAGTTCCAACGGTTCCTGGCGGGTCACTCCGTGGTGGTGATGAGCGACAACACCACGGTAGTGGCTTATATCAACAAGCAGGGAGGCACTTTTTCGCAACAGCTATCCCATCTTGCAGTAGAGACTCTGAGGTGGACCGAAACCCACTCGATAACACTATCAGCTCGCTTCATTCCTGGCAAGAGGAATGTGCTCGCCGACAGTCTGAGCAGGGCTTCGCAGATAGTGAGTACCGAGTGGTCTTTGGATCCTCAGATAGCCAACAAAGTCCTGACTTTGTAGGGTTCCCCGACGGTGGACTTGTTCGCGACAGCCTTGAACTTCAAGCTGCCCCTGTACTGCTCACCAGTCCCGGACCCCAAGGCACTCTGGCAAGATGCTTTCCAGCAACGGTGGGACAACATCGACGTGTACGCCTTCCCACCATTCTGTCTGATGAGAAGGGTGCTCAACAGGACCAGACTATCGGTCAACTGTTCCATGACTCTAGTAGCTCCGCTATGGCATCACGCGGAATGGTTTCCGGACCTTCTGCAACTCCTGACGGAACTCCCAAGGGAGCTTCCTCCACGACACGAGCTTCTCAGACAACCCCACTCCGGTGTCCCTCACAGGGCCGTAGCCTCGCTTCGGCTTCACGCCTGGAGACTATCCAGCGTCTCCTCGCGGAGAGAGGCTTTTCGCAACAGGTTGCGGAGAGAATGTCTCGGCACCTGCGAAGGTCCTCTGAGGGAGTCTACCAAGCGAAGTGGAGAGTCTTTTGTGGTTGGTGTCGTGGAAGGGGTATCTCTCCACTCGATGCCACTATTCCAGCAATAGCGGACTTCCTTGTGTATCTGCGAGAAGAAATGCGCCTTTCTGTCTCGGCAGTGAAAGGCTATCGCTCAGCCTTAAGCTTGGCCTTCAGATTGAAGGGCGTGGATATTTCTTCATCGCTAGAACTCTCTTTACTCATACGTAGCTATGAGCTTACCTGCCCCCAGTCGGAAGTGAGACCCCCTCCTTGGAACGTGGTTCGAGTTCTCAGGTCTCTCAAGAGACCTCCCTTCGAGCCATTACGCCAGGCCTCCGATCGCCACCTGTCTTGGAAGACGGCTTTCCTACTCGCCTTGGCCTCGGCCAAGCGAGTTAGTGAACTTCATGGTCTCTCGTACGACATCGCCCATTCAAGGGGATGGGGGGAGGTAACGTTCAGGTTCGTCCCTGAGTTTGTGGCCAAGACTCAGAATCCTGGAGTGCCGGATCCTCGGTTCGACTCTTTCAGGATCGCGAGTCTCCGTTCTGTAACAAACGACCCAGACCAGCTGCTACTATGCCCAGTGAGGTGTCTGAGGTACTACTTGAAGAGAACGGCTGCAGTCCGTCCTCATGTGCGAGCTTTGTTTGTGAGCACAGGCAGGACAAAGAGGAGGGTCACAAGGAACACCATCTCTGCTTGGATTCGAAGGGTTATCCACCATGCCCTGAATCCTGACCCTCCTCCGTCACGTCGCCCTCGGGCCCACGATGTCAGGGGTATTGCTACATCCCTGGCCTTCAAGAGAAACTTCTCTGTGACGCAGGTACTTCAAGCGGGGGTCTGGAAGCGTCAAACGACCTTCACAGCCCACTACCTGCAAGACGTGACCCACAGGAGCCTCGATACGTTCTCTATCGGCCCTGTGGTGGCTGCACAACAGCTGGTCTAACCTCAGGCTCCTTTTTGGACAAGTAGCAGTAGGTTGAGGGCGTTGTTACCCGGTCTTAGTCTGTGTGAATGAAAGAGTATGTCTGACCCTTACTTCTTTCTTCATTCTCCCCTCTCTTGGGGAAGCAGCATCCTGGTCCTCGCATAGCTGACCTCGACCTCTGCAGGTAACCCATGCTTCTTTGTGCTCCTAGTATTAAGCTTAATACTGTTGCGTCTCCCATACCCTGACGAGGTGGTATGGGGAACGTCCTATCCTAGAATTCCTATCTGAAGGTCTCAAGGTCAACTTCATAGGACGAGTCACACTCTCCTCCTCACACTACTTATGTAGGCCACTCGTTCCTAGCGATGCTAGGAACCTGTGAGGTACAGGGGCTCCCTCTCTCTAGTGCTGCTCACTAAGGGATCGAGCCCCCGGGCAAGCCGAAGTCAGTAAGGCTGGGGACTTTCCACCCTTCCTAAGGGGTAAGTCACCCTTTGTAAATAGCGTGGTTTGTATTTCGGTTACGGAACAAATGACAAATTTGAAGATAATTTGTATTTTTCCTAACCATACAAACCTTAGCTATTTACACATATGTGCCCGCCATCCCTGACCCCCAAGTCAAGTCCTACCTCTAAGTGAAGTGAAGCAAGTCACCGGTGTGTGGAGGGGGGAGGGGTAGCAAGCTACCCTTCCCCACCCCCCGCTAACTAGCGCGGGGGTAATTAACCCTCGTTAAAAACTATTGGCTCGTCATTTCAGCTGCGCTAAAAGTAAACCCTTTGTAAATAGCTAAGGTTTGTATGGTTAGGAAAAATACAAATTATCTTCAAATTTGTCATATTTTATATATTTAGGGAAAAACTTCACATGAAGCATATTTGCTTGAAAACAAAGTAACTCAATTTAAAGACAAGAAATATTTGTATTGATATTTTAAAGCAGTAACTTCACATGAAACATAAACATTTATTAGACAAGCAAAGTAGCTCAGCAACTGAGCAACAGAAGTATCAAAATGACTCTGTGAGAATGATGCAATTGACTGCAATCATGTACCAGTTTGTTGAAATTAGGTGTCAAGTGGCTTGTACTGATTCTTAACACTGACTGAAGATTCGAGTCTGTGAGAAGTGACCTGTTCTTTGACTTGTTAACTTTCAATATAGAAAAAGTCTGCTCACATATGTAAGTTGATGCAAATATCACAAACATCTTTCTTGCAAAATTTTTCAGATTTATAAACTTTTCTGAGTGCAGAGATGCATAAAACTCGACCAGTGGTTTATTTTCAAAGAGCCTCTTTAAAGAGTTGTCGGCTTGCAAATCAATCAGTTCTACCTGCAGTTCTTCAGCAGCTGTTTCAACGTCACAAATCAAACTGCCCTTCAATTGCCTTGAAATCGGCAAATCTTCTGATAAATTCATCTCTTAGAGCCGTCAACTGGTAACTGTATTTGTCTGATAGTGCTTGTGTAACAGTTCGTGTTTTCAACAGAGGAAAATGAACAAAGTTTTGCTCTTTAAGCTGCTTGGAAAAAAGTTGAAGTTTCAATTGTAATGCTTTCACTTCCACATACAATTCATGTGCAAATAAACCTTTGCCTTGTAGTTTTGTGTTTAACTCATTCAGCTTTTGCATAATGTCCACAGCAAATGCAAAATCACAAACCCATTCGTCACACTCCATTTCCCTTGAAAAGTCACAAGAAATGTCTTTCATATTAAAAAACAAGACAACCTCTTCTTGAACGTCCCACATCCTCTTCAATACTTTCCCCATACTTAACCATCGGATATTTGTGTGGTACAGCACATCAGTAAAATCAGCCTCGATGTCTTCCAAGAAGCTTCGGAATTGCCTGTGATTCAGTCCCCGTGCTCTTATTAAGTTCACTGCACGCACCACTGGATCCATAACATGTTTGAGTTTAAAAGATGATCTACAGAGGCTTTCTTGATGTATGATGCAGTGAAAAGACAACACACTGTGCGATGGAAAATCTTCTTTGATTTTATCATTCATCAAGGTCACAAGGCCACAGTGTTTACCTATGAGTGAAGGAGCACCATCAGTTGTAATACTTGCCAATTTATCCAGGCTTAATCTAGACCTGATTAGACTGTTAATGACACTATTGTATAAATATTTTCCAGTAACAGTGTCTTTGAGAGACTCCATAGATAACAATTCCTCTGTAATTTCGAAGTTTTCGTCAATTCCTCTGATATAAATGAGTACCTGGGCAGTATCCTGAATGTCATTACTCTCATCTAAAGCAATAGAAAACCACTGAAAACTAACACTGGCTGTTAACACCTGATCTTGAATATTCATTGCAATTGCATCTATGCGACGAACAATAGTTCTTCGTGACAGAGATATGGCTTCCACTTTAGATATGACTTCAGGACACACAACACTGACAGCATCAACCATGCAATCTTTAATAAATTCTGCTTCTGCAAACGACTTATTTTGTTTTGCAATTTTATTTGCCAATACAAAACTTGCCTTTGTTGCATTCCTTTGTAAAGATGAAGTTTTTTCAAACACATTTTGTTGTTTCTTCAAACTTTTCATCAGATCAGTTGCCTTCTTTTGCAGTTCTTGCTTTGATAAATTGCTTCCAAAGTTGGTGTGCTTGGTTTGAAAGTGCCGTTTCAAATTGTATTCCTTGAAAACAGCAACTGTATCATGACAAATCAAACACAGCTTCAACTCCGACGTCAGTAAAGAAATACCTTTCAGTCCACTCTTTGTTAAATACTCTGCATTCGTCTTCAATTTTTCGTTTTTTAGAAGGCTTCGAATCATTCATTTTGGGTAAAGTTTGAAAGATAGTACAGTGAACCCTCGTTTATCGCGGTAGATAGGTTCCAGACGCGGGCGCGATAGGTGAAAATCCGCGAAGTAGTGACAGCATATTTACCTTTTTATTTAACATGTATATTCGGACTTTTAAAACCTTCCCTTGTACGTAGTACTGTTAACAAACCACCCTTTAATGTACAGAACACTTAATGCATGTACTACAGCACCCTAAACTAAAACAGGCACAAATATTAAAGGCGATTTTATATCATGTGTTTCCTAAACACCTAAAAAGCATGATAAAAAATGGCAACCAATGTTTTGTTTACGTTCATCTCTGATCATAATGAAGAAACAAACTCATTTAGTGTACACATATATGTACGTATGGTTAGTTTTTGCATCGATTATATTGATTATACAGTACTGTATGTTGATTTTTTTATTACCAATGTTTTAGTTTACGTATTTTTCTTAGGACTTCCAAATGAAATCTTTTTCTTTATGACGCCGCCTGAAACGACGGCGTGTACACTCAGTAAACAACCACGCTCAGAACAAACAAGGCATTTAACGCGCATGATGATAGTGATAAAACGGATTTTGAGCGAAGCGAAAAATCTATTTTTGGGTAAGATAGCCATGTCGTCCTGATGGAAGTTCCTTAAAGGCAGCTTCCTAGGGTATATTACAACTACGGCGATATTCCCAGAGAATTTACCTTCAGGTACCCAGAATTCTAACTCCTGGAGCGAGTATCCCTAAAAAAGACCTTAGGGATATCGTAAATATCAGTGGACGTATTCTTGACACGCCTCATAGCAATCTATACCCCGAATAGAGTTAACACTTCGTAGGGGTAAAATGGCAAGAAAACGAAAACGATAAGAAAAGGGGGGAGCCGTTCATAAGGCATCCCTCCTCCCCGTTTCGAAAGCGTGCCCTGCGCCGCTCACGGCGCCATCTGTATTCCTTGTAGCGATACACGAGGTGCTACAGATACTGTATGTAGGGAGGGGTCCTACTATCCTTTTCACTCTTATTTATTTATTTATTTTTGAAAAGGAGCAGGGCGGGTCCATCAGGACGACATGGCTATCTTACCCAAAAATAGATTTTTCGCTTCGCTCAAAATCCGTTTTTTGGGCTCAAGCCATGTCGTCCTGATGGAAGTATACCAGAGCATTACTGTATCTGTGGATTCTCAATACGTGCCGTACTCCTCAAGAATGTTTCTTAGTCAACTCGACTGACAGACCTAAGATGTTACCGTTATACATCTTTTCACTAATCATAAGCCATGAGAGTGCTTCCTGCCCCCTACAGGGAGGAGTCCTACTAGACTCTAGAAACGAACGAAGAGTACATATACCTATGTATGAATCACTCGCCAGCCAGTACCATATAGTGGTCTCACTCTATATGAAGTAAAGCGAAGTCTTACGGGACTATAGTATCCAAAAGAAAAAGTCCCGACCAGCACCCTGGTCGAAGTAAAATTAGACAAAAGGTTATATCTGCGTAGGATTAAACTTGCTGCTACCACCATCCTCAGAAAGGGGTGGAGTCCTTATTGCTAAGGAAAGTATAAACCAGTATAATCCAGGCTTTGCATTAAGGAATAGGCTATTATAGATATCCCCGATTAATATACATAGGCTAAATGCTCAAAAAACAATATGAAATCAAAAATAGGTGAAGGAGACGCAAGGTTCCCGAGAACAAGTTTATTGAGAAACAATAAATAGACATGGTCACCATAAATATGTACATATGCTAGGTGGATGACCAACAATTTACACAAGTACTGTAGTGCATGGATGAATGATTATCTGAAAGAAAAACATATGTGTCACTTACACATACCCCGGTATCAAACTTAACGTCCATGTTACTACTTTGCTGACAATAGCGTTGGCAAACGCTTGGCACACCTGTCTGTACTTGTGCTACCATCACCATAACGTTGGAACAGTCACTGTGGGCTCTGAGAGCCTTCACTACCAGTTATATCAACGCATATAACTAACCATTCACCCAAGAATCCAAGTCCCAAATGATTCCGCTGTTCCTCGCAGAGTTAAACAGCAGGGTTAACGACGCAACCAACTGCTACCACAGACCTCTTTAGCTGCTCCACTTGCTTAGCATAGTGGCGAAAGAATACCCTGGAAGACTTCCAGCCAGTGTATGAACGAAGGTGTTCAAAATCCATAAAGTTAAAGAAGTTTAATGATGAAGCAACTTTCCTCGGATCATGACCTGCGGGTGAACTGTCAGGATCCGCTCTGCGAATAAAATATGTAATTTTCGCCCTAAGCTGATTTAAAGATAAATTCGAGCCCGATGTTTCTCCTCTGAACAGTTGGCCCCCATGGAAGTCTGAAGTTCTACGAAGATAGACCTTAAGGCATTCTACGGGACATAGAGATGCATCTTCTTTCAGAGGGCAGATTCTCCAGGGACCCCACCTGTTGGTGGGCAACTCGTTCTTAGCGAGAAACGTAGGGTCCGGAAACAGGTTCAGTTCTCCCCCATCCAGGAACTGAACTCGGCCCTCCTCTCTCGAGAGGGCCACAATCTCACTAACTCTGGCCCCAGAAGCAAGGGCAAAAAGGAAGATCACTTTTTGAGTCAGGTCCTTCAACGCACATTCCTCATTATCTAGTAATGAGGCAAAATGAAGGACTTTGTCTAACGACCATGAAATAGGCTTTGGAGGAGCTGATGGTCTAAGCCTAGCACAGGCCTTTGGGATCTTATTAAACATCTCGTTAGCGAGGTCTACCTGGAAGGCATATAGAATGGGTCTTGTTAGAGCTGACTTACATGTAGAAATTGTGTTCGCCGCCAGCCCCTGTCCGTGGAGGTGAATGAAGAAGGATAGGCAGAACTCCGTAGAGATCTCGTGCGGGTTCTTATCTTTGACAAAGGCTACCCATTTCTTCCATGCAGATTCGTACTGCCTCCTAGTAGACTTACACTTGTATTCTTCCAGGAAGTCGATACTATCTTTCGAGATTCCGAACCGTTTCTTCACCGCTAGGGAGAGAAAATCATGAGCTGCAGGGTTCGGGTTTTCTGTAATGAAGCGAAGACAGTCGACTTCTGGACTTGCTGGGACAGAACTGGGTCCGGGAGTGGTAGAAACCTCAGTCGTAGTTCCAGAGCTAGAGGGAACCATACACTGTTCGGCCACTTGTGGGCCACTATTGCTGCTACTCCCTTGAAGGATCTCAGTTTGTTGAGGACCCTCAACATCAGATTGTGAGGGGGAAACAGGTAGATCCTGGACCATCTGTTCCAATCGAGGGACATCGCATCTATTGCTTCTGCCGAGGGGTCCACGTATGGGGACACATATTTCGGCAGCTTCTTGTTGTCCTTCGTCGCGAAGAGGTCTATCTGCAGTTCTGGGACTTGTCTCAAGATGAAAGAGAATGATCCTGCGTCTAGGGACCATTCTGACTCTATCGGTGTCACCCTGGATAGAGCGTCCGCGGTCACATTCCGGACTCCTTGAAGGTGAACTGCTGACAGGTGCCACTTCTTCTTCTCCGCCAGTCGGAATATGGCTAACATTACCTGGTTGAGAGGTGGGGATCTCGATCCCCGCCGATTCAGACATTTCACAACCACCTCGCTGTCCAGTACCAACCTTACGTGGATCGAGTGACGTGGGGATACTTTCTTCAGGGTAAGAAGTACTGCCATAGCTTCTAGAAAGTTTATGTGAAAGGTCCCAAATAGCTTGGACCAGATCCCTTGCACTTTTTTCCGATGGGAGTGACCCCCCCACCCTACCTTTGAGGCGTCTGTGTGGATTGTCACTGACGGGGGGGGGTGGCTGAAGAGGTAGAGACCTCTTTAGACGACTGGCTTGAGACCACGGTCTGAGAAGAGAACGTAGTCGAAGTGGGACCGGTCTCTTCAAGTCCCTTCGCTCTTTCGATGCAAAGGTTCTCCATACTCCCGCTGCATCTTTTAACTGTGCTCTTAGCACTGGGTCTGTTACTGATGCAAACTGAAGAGAGCCCAAAACCCTCTCTTGTTCGCGTCTTGATATCCTCTTGGAACCTAGAAGTCTCCTGACAGACCCCGCTATTTCCTTCCTCTTTGACATTGGGATGGAAAGACGGTGTGACACTAGATCCCAGTGAATTCCCAACCACTGGAACCTCTGAGCTGGAGAAAGACGAGACTTCTTTCTGTTGATCATGAAGCCTAGATATTCCAGGAACTGAATCACTTGTAGGGAAGCTTGCAAGCATTCTGCTCTGGATGCTGCCCACACCAACCAATCGTCCAGGTAGGCTACTACTTGGAACCCTTTTAGGCGTAACTGTTTGAGAGCTGCGCTCGCAAGCTTCGTAAAGATCCTTGGGGCTATGTTTAGTCCGAAGGGCATCGCCCTGAAAGCGTAAAGTTTTTGTTGTAGCTTGAATCCTAGGTAGGGGGAGAGACGACGACTTATTGGAACGTGCCAATATGCGTCTGACAAATCGATGGAGACGGTATATGCCCTCTTGGGCAGTAAGGCCCTTATGTGTTGTAACGTTAACATCTTGAACTTGTGGTTCACTATGAACTTGTTGAGTGGTGACAAGTCCAGAATGACTCTGAGTTTCCCCGAGTCTTTCTTGGGAACACAAAACAGCCTCCCTTGGAACTTGATGGACTTTACCCTCCTGATCACCTTTTTCTCCAACAGATCTTGGATGTACTCCTCCAAAACGGGGGTGGAGTGTTGGAAAAATTGAGGGCACTGGGGCGGAGTACTGTACCAACTCCAACCCAGTCCATTTTTGAGAAGGCTGTGGGCCCAGGGATCGAAGGTCCAGCGATCCCGGAAATACTGAAGTCTCCCACCTACCGGCGACACTTCACTTTGACTGCCCTGCAGTCTTGCCTCCCTGGCCGCGACCACCTCTGAATCCTCGTCCCCTAGAGGGGCGTCTTGATGACCCTCTAGCTGCTCCTCTGGGTCTTGCACGAAACGTGGTCGACTGTCCCTCGAACACGGGATTGAATGCCGGGGAAGCTGATGACATGGCTTGGGGAACCCATTGGAAGGTGGTCGGGGTCTGGGCTACCAGTTGTGGAACCGGAGGCAAAGCTGGCTGCTGCTGCTGTTGTCTTTGCGGTTTGAAGGACTTGGCTGGACGGGAGGAAAACCTTGACTTCTTCGCCTTTCCTTTCGGCTGAGGGCCCTCATCCGGAGAAGACTTCCTCTTAAGGGACAGGCCCCACTTCAGGAGAAGATTGCGGTTCTCAGTGGCTGCCTTGTCCACGATCTCTTTGACCACGTCCTTGGGAAAGAGATCTTTACCCCAGATGCTGGATGAAATTAGCCTCTTGGGTTCATGCCTCACTGTGGCCGAGGCGAACACAAACTCCCTACAGGCCCTCCTTGCTTTAACAAAGCAATAGAGGTCCTTGGTTACTGTGGCCAGATGGATTTTGGCCATAACCATGAACATCTCTGGCATCTTGGGGTCGCTAGCCATCGTCTCCATGTTGGTCTGGAGAGACATCGAGGCTGCCAGGCGCTCCTTTGTGTCCAATTCCCTCCGTAGAAGGAATTCCGACAACTTGGGAAGGTTTTCGCCGAACTGCTGTCCTGCAATGTCGGCGTCCAACTTCCCAACCGAGAAAGTAAGGTGCACCTCCTTCCAGTCCTTATTGTCCATTGGCAATGCCAACGATAGAGGTTTACATTCCTCCAAAGACGGGCACGGCTTGCCAGCTTCAACCGCCTTGATGACGGCCGCAAACCCGTTTTGCATAAAGGGGAAGGCCCTAGCCGGGGAGGATACAAAGGAGGGGTGCTTCTTACTCAAAGCGGCAACCTTTGAGTTTGAGAACCCCCTCTCCTTTAAAGCAGCTGTCAAAGTGGCTTGAGCCTTGGAGTGATCCAGAATAATCACCTCCTTTGGTTCCGTCTCCTCCTTCGAAGCCGGCTCCTTCTTCAAACGGACATAGCAGTCCGGGTAGGCCCCTCTACTGGGCCAGAATTCCACCTCCTCAAGGGGAACTGAGCCCAGTTTCTCCGACATGACGATCTTCCCAATCGTCATCGGCATGTGCTCGGCATATCTCCACGGGTTGGCATCCGAGCACAGAGGAAGGTCCTTAACGTTGAGCTTCTTTGGAGGTCCACGTGATGCTGTGATCTTCTGCATCTGGAGCTCCAAAGTAGCGGCCTTCTGATTATTCTCCCTCTGCATCTGTTGGATCATACCAACGATGGAAGAGAGAGCCTGTCCAAGCTCTGCTGGAAGAGCGGACGAGGTAGAGGGGATAGGTTCAGGGACCTGAACCGGCACGTCTGATGATACGGGAACCTCTTCCTCCACGGCAATAGGATCTCGATCCTCCTCCTCGCCCTCTGCGAGGAGATCCTGCTCCGCACGATCGGACAAGTCGGACATCTTGTCGTCCAACTGGATGTCCTGCATGGCGTCAGCGACATCCTCCTCCACTGGAATCTGGATCAGAGGGATCTCCGGCCGAGGCTGGGGAACAACAGCATCAGGGGAAGCCTTGGGAAAAAGGTATGCCCTCATCTTCTCGTTAGGAAGATAAGGTCCAGTGGTGTTTTTCTGAAAACCCCTTACCCATAAGCGAAGCCTCTCCCTCGCTGCATCTCTTGACTCCGCCGACCTAGGGGATTCAAAAGCCTCTGATAGCAGGTTAGTACATACAGCACATACCTGCGGATCCCAGTAACGATGGTCATCATTGGAGGCTGCACAAGCCGCGTGCCTCCTACACGAGGCATGTCCGCAAAAGTTCTTACTGCGGACATTGCAGAAGACACTATCACACTTCGGATGCTCCTCCTGTAAAAGAAGAAAAATTTCCATGAATATCAAGTGAATTTCAGTTCACATGTAACAAATGAGTATTCAACAAGAATAAGGGAAAGACACCTACTTGTGAAACCCACACAAACACCTGTGGAAGCCCACCAGCCAAGTCACATAGTTAGTCTTTACTAGAATAACCAGAGAACGTATTTCCAAAGGAAATTAGGTGTAGCTCACACCTAAGGTAAAATATTACCATTCCGGCCAGGGATAAAAGAATTATCTTTTATCCTTGTAAGGCGACACCAGGTGATTGTACCAGTAACACAAGTAAGATAGAAAAGACAGTGTTGTAACCTACTACATCATGAACTCCCTTGGTTGAATATACCACCAAGAGGGGACTGATACAGTACCTGAGGGTGGTGTGCCAGCCGGCTATTGCCGATCAGCACCCCCCCCCCTGTTTTTCGAAAGGTAGATCTCAAGTACACAACATCAGATCACCTTTATTGGGGAGAACTCCAGATCCCATGCCTGAACCGGCCGGCAGTGGTTGCCGGACCGTAGCCACCCGGTTTGCACTGCGTTGCCGGCCATCATTCTTAGTGGCCGGCTGACTGGGCAGTGTCGCAGGCCGGCCGGCAGCAGTAAACAAACCCTGCCGGCTGGCCCCCACACTAGGCAGCGCTCGGCTGCCGGCCCCACTTGTAGTGGCCGGCAGATGAGCAAGAGACCGGCCGGCAAAGGTATACACCCAACGCCGACCGACAGCAAGAGAACTGGAGAACACCCCTCCCCACCGACGGCCGGCCTGTAGGCCGGCAGACGGCAAGGACAACACATACTAAGACAATAGAATGAGTGCCGGGTTAAGAGACTATGAGTCTCTGGGCCCGGCACCCGAAAGAGTGCCGAAAGGAAGGGGAGACACTAAGTCAAGCTTCCTAACCGCTGCCTACTGAATCTTCAGACAGCAGCGATGGAGGGACCAAGAAAGGACCGGGCAGCACTCGAAGTAATGGTCTCTGCCGGTCGGCACACTTTGCCGGCCGACAGGAGACCACGTCAGTTCCTCATCCCAACCTAGGCTAGGCAAGGATGCAGGCGACTGACACAAGGAACGGAAAAAAGAAGGGAAGGACAGAGGGTCCTATCCAACCTTACCTTGGTTAAGGGTCATTCCCAACTAAGACAGTTCATCTCAGTTAGAGAAAGACCCGAGAGGGAGGCCGGCACTACTGGCTGCCTCCCAAGAACCACGGCAAGGAAGGAATTGCCTTTCCAGAAAAGGGAACATATCCCGAGACCGGAACGGCAATAGGACAGTCTGATGAGTCACCGAGTAAAGGGATCACTACTGGAACCCAACAAGGTGGACCAAGGGGATAACCCTTAATGCCCGAGTCAGTCAGCAAGGGAGACTCTGCCCCATGCCAGACAAACCGGGCTCAGACTAAACACTGTTGTACTGTCCCCTTCTGAACCAATACAGTTGGAACGGGAAGGTACAGTACTACTCCAGCATAGATATATTTGAAGATTAATTCAAATAAACCACTAGAGTTAAGCCTAAGGCTTAAACAGAGGGAAAGGGTTTGCCCCTTCCCCGAAGAGAAGGGAGCAAACGGGGAACAGATAATATTATAATGACCTAAGACAACCTAGCCTAGGCACTAAGAGAATCGATTACCTAATTCACCGAAACTCACACCAATACTATCTTGGAAGGTACTCGAAAAGGACTTATATGTATAACGTTGCCTAACGCTTAAAGCAATAAATTCACATTTGGAAGACTAATTATCATGCAGGAAGTACATAGGCCAACAACTAGCCTACGAAGACTAGTGTTGGCAGCCTTGGCAAAACTTCGCCAGGCACACTACTATCGCATCATAACAGAATTCCTAAATAAGCTAAGTAGCTAATATTTAAGCGCAAAGGGGCTGGGAACGTCGCTCTTGCTAACAAATAAATCCTATTCTAGCGAGCGACAGCATCCATGATGCCTCCAGCAGGCAACAGCTCTTGTATCAAAGATAACTCTTTTAATTACTTTAATTTTAACCAAGAGCCTACATTTATACATACAAGAAATAGTACTCAACTTATCCGAGGTAGAAGAAGTTGGAGAAAGCATTATTAAGCGAGAAAATTCCAAGATTGGGTAGAAAACAGGGAAAACACACCGAGTCGTAGAGCTACGCAAAAAGGAATACAGATGGCGCCGTGAGCGGCGCAGGGCACGCTTTCGAAACGGGGAGGAGGGATGCCTTATGAACGGCTCCCCCCTTTTCTTATCGTTTTCGTTTTCTTGCCATTTTACCCCTACGAAGTGTTAACTCTATTCGGGGTATAGATTGCTATGAGGCGTGTCAAGAATACGTCCACTGATATTTACGATATCCCTAAGGTCTTTTTTAGGGATACTCGCTCCAGGAGTTAGAATTCTGGGTACCTGAAGGTAAATTCTCTGGGAATATCGCCGTAGTTGTAATATACCCTAGGAAGCTGCCTTTAAGGAACTTCCATCAGGACGACATGGCTTGAGCCCAAAAATAATGATACAGTACATACAGTATTTACAGTAAAAGCATTTACAAAATATGTTACCTTACAAATATAAATTATACAGTACTTGTACGTAGCAAAGCAGGAAAACAATTTGAGAGAGAGAGAGAGAGAGAGAGAGAGAGAGAGAGAGAGAGAGAGAGAGAGAGAGATTGTTTTACGTACGTAAATGTAAATTTTAAACAAAAAAAATATGATAGGTTACAACATGTAGACTTTTAAAACCTTCCCTTTAACTTAATGCATACAGTACGTACATTACTAAACTATAAAACAGGTTAAAGTAAAAAATAAAGATTGTTACTGTACTCACCACGAAAGAAGTTCAAGAAAAACTTGAATGACGATGGCGATGAATTTGCTGCACAGTAGAAATGATGATGATGAAGCTGATGATGTGTTCTACTGTGCAGTCAATGATAGTATTTTACGTCTCTTCAGACGGAGGTGTCTTTTCCTGGGACACCTCTTCAACTTCTTCAATTTCTTCCGAAGGCGTACTAGCAGGAGGAACTGGCTCTTTTTTGCGAGGCTGAAAAAACATTGTGATCGGAAGTTGTTGCCGCTGCTTCTTTTTTCGATCCAAGAGCATCCTGTAGGGAGTCGTGATGTCATCAACCTTGTTGCAGAATTGCATCGAGCGAACCATATCCTCGTCCCACTCTTGCAACATTTCTTTCGCCTCCTTCATATGGTTGCAGAACTTGGCGAGCCGTTCTAATGTTAAGCCCGTTTCTTCGACATTTTCTTGGGTCTCTTCCTGGGTACCCTCACTCTCTTCCTCACTTGCCGATTTCGTCAGGTCTTCGAGGTCTGCGTCAGTTAGGGGCTGGGAATGGCAGTCCAACAACTCGTCGACGTCTTCAGTCGTCATGTCGCCAAACCCGTCACCCCCAATTATGGCAGCCAACTGCACAGATTTCCGTATTGCAGAGTGTTGGATTTCCGACGGAGTAAATCCCTTGTCGTCGTAAACAATATCGGGCCACAGCTTCTTCCAGCTCGCATTTACGGTTGCAGGTTTCATCTCTTGAAGTGCCTTTTGAATATTCTGCAGGCACGTGGCTATGGTGTACTGCCGCCAGTACGCCTTCAAGTTGAAGTCTTCATCCTCGTCATCTTGGGCAGCATCCACACACGCAACGAGGTCCGCCAAGGTATTCTTCGTGTAGAGGGCCTTGAACGCCCTGATAACCCCCTGGTCCATTGGTTGAATTAATGACGTGGTGTTGGGTGGCAGGAACTCAACCTGAACGCCCTCACGCGACAGGTCAGTTGCGTGTCCACCAGCGTTATCCATAAGGAGAAGGATCTTGAATGGCAAGCCCTTCTCTAAGAGATATTCATGGACTTGCGGGATGAAACACTGGTGGAACCAGTTGGAGGTCAGCATCTTCGTAATCCATGCTTTTTGATTATGCATCCAGTACACGGGAAGGAGATTCTTATTTTTGTTTTTCAAAGCGCGAGGATTTTTCGACTTATAAATAAGCCCCGGCTTTAACAAAAATCCAGCAGCATTGCCACACATCACGAGGGTAACGCGATCCTTGAATGCCTTAAAGCCAGAGGCTTTGGCTTCCTCTTTGAACAGGAAAGTTCGCGACGGCATTCTCTTCCAAAACAAGCCGGTTTCATCCATATTAAACACTTGTTCCGGCTTGTATCCACCTTCAGCGATAATGTTCTTGAAAGTCTGGTTCACGTAAGTTTCAGCAGCGGCAGTGTCAGCGGAAGCAGACTCCCCATGCAGGGAAACGCTTTTCAGGGCGAAGCGTTTCTGAAACTTCGCGAACCATCCTTTGCTTGCGGAAAAACGTTTCTGAGGCTGGGAATCAGTGGATGTCCCTGGTTGAGGATCATCTGCATCATCATCATCTTCAGCATGGTTGCCGTCGTCCTCTTTAGGTTCCTTTGCAGCAAAATTCTCATACAAGCTCAAAGCCTTTGTTTGGATGGTGTTCGTATCCAACGCTATGTTCTTCTTCCGGCAGTCGGCAATCCACACAGCTAAAGCACCTTCCATGCGTACGATCGTTTTATTACGCGTTGTAACGACTCGCTTCGCTGATCTGCTAAAGGTGATTGCAGCAGTCTTTCTAATGTTCGCCTCGTCCTTCTTGATGTAGCGAACGGTGGATTCGTTGATGCCAAAATGGCGGCCGGCGGCCGCGTAACTTCTACCATCTTTTAACATGTCGAGAAGCGTAACCTTCTCAGCTATCGTCATCATTCTTCGGTGGCGTTTAGGCTCACTACCAGCCTTACTAGAAGCAGAACGCTTGGGAGCCATTGTAACAGAAAGTTCAACAAAAAGTTCAACTTAAAACAGTCGCACACAGCACAGATTAAACTTCACAAAGTTAAGAACGTCTACTCAGCAATACGCGGAAAGAGAAAGTGAACGATGCAGCCCCGCGAGAACTTTGATGCTGCGGGTAGAAGATGCGGGCAAAACACCAATCACAGGCTAGATACACAAAACTTGAGTTTTGATTCGTCATCTATCAGCGCTTGAACCAATCACAACCCGTCTTAGTACTATGGCGCGTTGGTTACTCATAGAAGATGCCCCCGCGCATACTGAACGTACGTAGATTAAGTACAATACAGTACCGTAATAATAATAAATAATGATAATAATACTGTACAGTAATAATAATAATAATAATGATTAATAATAATAACAATAATAATTTTATTAACAACAACAACAATAATAATAATAATAACAATAATAATAAAAATTTACGTACGTACGCTATTTTACGCCTCTCTCTCTCTCTCTCTCTCTCTCTCTCTCTCTCTCTCTCTCTCTCTCTCTCGTACGCTTACAGTACTTATTCGAAATGTGATTTTTGCAACAAAGAATATTATTGGATGCAGTACTGTACTACGTACGTATACATACAAAAGATTCATGGAAAAGAAGCACATCCATTACAGTACACACCATTCTAATATGGTATGACTGCATCTGATTTGCGTTTCATGTTCGATTTAATTTTACTACGTACTGAATTATCGTATGATCACATTCTCTTTTCGTGTTTTATTTCTTTCTGTGCTGAATTATATATCATATGTAATGCAATGAACAATCAGTAAGAGCAGATATTACTAATTACAGTATTAATGGAATTACAGGTAACAAAATATCGTATTTGGTTATCTTCAGATTTCGCGGTATTTTCGAATTTCCGGAAAATCCGAGATATGTATATATATATGGGTTATGGGAAAACCCCGCGAAGTGGTGAATCCGCGAATGTCGAACCGCGAAGTAGCGAGGGTTCACTGTAAAAGCTGTGCTGAAATAAAATGTCCAACAGCTTCTTTCTCTGGAATCTGCCAGGACACTGAAATGATTGAATATAAGGCAATAAACTCGTTGGCGCGGTAACAAAGTTACAAGGTGACCAAAACGTTTTGTACACTATCGAAATTTAATCCCACTGGCCACTGGTAGCAAACGTGTCCGATACACGCTTCACTCACGCATACGCCCATCCCAGATGCCGAACTGCATCTTTATTCAACGATGGCCAATTATAGATTAAAAAATGAATAAATAAAATAGAATAAGAAAATTAAAATCATGAAAAAATCTATTTCCGTCTGGTTGAAAAAAAATAATGAGTGAGAAAGGATGCAAATAAAATAGAGAAAAAATGTAAGATAGAGAGACAGAGATAAAAAAGCAGAGAGAAAGAGATAAAGAAGAGGTCAGGCAAGAGAAAAGCCCTTTTGTCCGTAACAAAAGGGCAGGGAAAGAAATAGAGTGAGCGAGAACAAATTTCCGATTACTTACATTCCAATTTTAAAATACTGGTTATCAAATCCTTTTGGACATTTAATATCCAATATTTGGAGGGCCGCATGAATTCCATTTGTGCGGCCCTCGGGCCGTAGTTTGCCCACCTCTGCTTTAGACTATCGAAAGACTCTCTAGAGCTCGAGGGTTTTCGAAGGAGGCAGCTAGAGCGATCGCGAGGGCTAGAAGATCCTCTACCATCAGGATCTATCAGTCGAAATGGGAGGTATTTAGAGACTGGTGTAAGTCCTCTATTTCCTCTTCCAGTGCCTCTGTAGCGCAGATTGCAGATTTT
>NC_090767.1:9498164-9575664 GCF_036898095.1 Palaemon carinicauda
AATATATATAGCTGATTCACACCCAGGATGGTGGGTAGAGACCAGTAATATATGTTTACACTTTTATGAGCTAAGAGTTTTTTATTTCATTTTAGAAGTTATCAAAATAACAAAAACAAAATAAATAGGTACCTGGTAAGGAAGTCGACTTGAACAATTACTCTGCCTTTTAAGTACGTCTTCCTTACGGAGCCTCGCGATCCTCTTAGGATGCTGATCGACCCCTAGGAGCTGAAGTATCAAGGGTTGCAACCCAAACAACAGGACCTCATCAAACCCCTAATCTAGGCGCTCTCAAGAAATGACTTTGACCACCCGCCAAATCAACCAGGATGCGAAAGGCTTCTTAGCCTTCCGGACAACCCAAAGAACAACAATAAAAACATTTCAAGAGAAAGATTAAAAGGGTATGGAATTAGGGAATTGTAGTGGTTGAGCCCTCACCCACTACTGCACTCGCTGCTACGAATGGTCCCAGTGTGTAGCAGTCCTCGTAAAGAGACTGGACATCCTTTAGATAAAAAGACGCAAACACTGACTTGCTTCTCCAATAGGTTGCGTCCATTATACTTCGCAGAGATCTATTTTGCTTAAAGGCCACGGAAGTTGCGACAGCTCTAACTTCGTGCGTCCTCACCTAAAGCAATGCTTGGTCTTCCTCACTCAGATGTGAATGAGCTTCTCGTATTAACAGTCTGATAAAGTAGGATAAAGCATTCTTTGACATAGGCAAAGATGGTTTCTTAACTGAACACCATAAAGCTTCAGATTGGCCTCGTAAAGGTTTAGTGCGCTTTAAATCGAACTTAAGAGCTCTCACAGGGCATAAGACTCTTTCTAGTTCATTGCCTACAATATTCGATAAGCTGGGAATATCGAACGATTTAGGCCAAGGTCGAGAAGGCAGCTCATTTTTGGCTAGAAAACCAAGTTGTAGCGAACATGTAGCTTTTTCTGACGAAAATCCGATGTTCTTGCTGAAGGCATGAATCTCACTGACTCTTTTAGCTGTGGCTAAGCATACCAGGAAAAGTGTCTTTAAAGTGAGATCTTTCAGGGAGGCTGATTGTAGCAGCTCAAACCTGTCTGACATGAGGAATCTTAGTACCACGTCTAAATTCCAACCAGGTGTAACCAAACGACGCTCCTTCGTGGTCTCAAAAGACTTAAGGAGGTCCTGAAGATCTTTATTGTTGGAAAGATCTAAGCCTCTATGCCGGAAGACCGATGCCAACATGCTTCTGTAGCCCTTGATAGTGGGAGCTGAAAGGGATCGTCCTTTTCTCAGGTATAAGAGAAAGTCAGCTATTTGAGCTACAGAGGTACTGGTCGAGGATACAGAGACTGACTTGCACCAGTCTCGGAAGACTTCCCACTTCGATTGGTAGACTCTAAGGGTGGATGCTCTCCTTGCTCTAGCAATCGCACTGGCTGCCTCCTTCGAAAAGCCTCTAGCTCTCGAGAGTCTTTCGATAGTCTGAAGGCAGTCAGACGAAGAGCGTGGAGGCTTTGGTGTACCTTCTTTACGTGTGGCTGACGTAGAAGGTCCACCCTTAGAGGAAGACTTCTGGGAACGTCTACTAGCCATCGAAGTACCTCGGTGAACCATTCTCTCGCGGGCCAGAGGGGAGCAACTAGCGTCAACCTTGTCCCTTCGTGAGAGGCGAACTTCTGCAGTACCTTGTTGACAATCTTGAACGGTGGGAATGCGTATAGATCTAGATGTGACCAATCTAGGAGAAAGGCATCTATATGTATTGCTGCTGGGTCTGGGACTGGTGAGCAATCTATTGGGAGCCTCTTGGTCAGCGAGGTTGCAAAGAGATCTATGGTTGGTTGGCCCCAAGTGGCCCAAAGTCTCTTGCATACATCCTTGTGGAGGGTCCATTCCGTTGGAATTACTTGCCCTTTCCGACTGAGACAATCTGCCATGACATTCAAGTTGCCTTGGATGAACCTCGTTACTAGTGTTATGTCTTGACCTTTTGACCAGATGAGCAGGTCCCTTGCGATCTCGTACAACGTCAGTGAGTGGGTCCCTCCTTGCTTGGAGATGTACGCCAAGGCAGTGGTGTTGTCCGAGTTCACTTCCACCACTTTGCCTCGAAGGAGAGACCTGAAGCTTTTCAAGGCCAGATGTACTGCCAGCAGCTCCTTGCAGTTGATATGCATGATCCTTTGACTCGAGTTCCACAGTCCTGAACATTCCCGACCGTCTAATGTCGCGCCCCAGCCCACGTCCGATGCGTCCGAGAAGAGAACGTGGTTGGGAGTCTGAACAGCCAGGGGAAGACCCTCTCTTAGGTTGATACTGTCCTTCCACCAAGTCAGACAAGACTTCACCTTTTCGGAAATGGGGATCGAGACCGCTTCTAGCGTCTTGTCCTTTTTCCAGTGAAAAGCTAGATGGTATTGAAGAGGACGGAGGTGTAGTCTTCCTAATGACACAAATTGTTCCAGGGATGATAGCGTCCCTACCAGACTCATCCACCGCCTGACTGAGCAGTGTTCCTTCTTCAGCATGTTCTGGATGCATAACTGGGCTTGGCTTATTCTGGGGGCCGACAGAAAAGCCTGAAAAGCTAGACTGTGAATCTCCATCCCTAAATACACAATAGTTTGGGATGGGACCAGTTGCGACTTTTCCATATTGACAAGGAGACCCAATTCTTTGGTCAGATCTAGAGTCCACTTTAGATCCTTCAGACAGCGACGACTGGAAGAGGCTCTGAGAAGCCAGTCGTCCAAATAAAGGGAGGCTCGGATGTCCGATAAATGGAGGAATTTGGCTACATTCCTCATCAGCCTCGTAAACACAAGAGGAGCTGTGCTTAGGCCAAAGCACAGGGCCCGAAACTGGTAGACCACCTTTTCGAAAACGAATCTCAGAAAAGGTTGGGAGTCCGGGTGGATGGGGACGTGGAAGTAGGCGTCCCTTAGGTCTAACGAGACCATCCAGTCTTCCCTTCTGACCGCTACTAAGACTGACTTTGTGGTCTCCATGGAGAACTTCGTCTTTGTGACAAAGACATTCAGAGCACTGACGTCTAGCACCGGCCTCCACCCTCCTGTCTTCTTTGAAACCAAGAAGAGGCGGTTGTAGAATCCCGGAGATTGAAGGTCCGAGACTTTGACCACCGCTCCCTTCTCTAGCAAGAGAGACACTTCCCGTTTCAAGGCTCGTCTCTTGTCTTCCTCTCTGTACCTGGGAGAGAGATCGATGGGAGACGTTGCTAGAGGGGGTTTCCGTACAAAAGGGATCTTGTACCCCTCTCTGAGCAACTTCACAGATTGTGCATCTGTGCCTCACTTCTCCCAGGTCTGCCAGAAGTTCTTGAGTCTGGCTCCCACTGCTGTCTGAAGATGCGGGCAGTCAGACTCTGCCCTTATAGGACTTGGATCCTTTCTTCTTCCCTCGCTTCCCTTCGGCACGAGCACCTCCTCTGCTGGAGGCTCTGCCACGAAAGGGCGGAATAAATCGAGACGCTGGAGTGTCCATCCTTAGTCTAGCTGACAAGGTAGGCAAAGGGGGAGCTTTGCGAGCTGAGGACGCAACAAGATCGTGAGTGTCCTTCTGCACTAACGAAGCGGCTATTTCCTTAATCAGGACTTCTGGAAAAAGGCACTTGGAAAGAGGAGCAAAGAGAAGCTCAGATCTCTGGCACGGTGTAACTCCAGCAGAAAGGAATGAGCAGAGATTTTCTCGCTTTTTTAGGACTCTGGACACAAATGATGCAGCAAGCTCATTAGACCCATCACGTACGGCCTTGTCCATGCAGGACATAATGAGCAAAGAAATCTCTTTATCTGTCGAAGAGATCTTCCTGCTTAGGGCTCCTAGACACCAGTCTAAGAAGTTAAAAACTTCAAAGGCCCTAAAAATTCCTTTCAAAAGGTGGTCCAGGTCCGATGATGACCAACATATCTTTGAGCGTCTCATGGCAAGGCGGCGGGGAGAGTCTACAAGACTTGAGAAGTCGCCCTGGGCAGAGGCAGGAACTCCCAAGCCGAGAACTTCTCCCGTGGCATACCAGACGCTCGATCTAGAAGAGAGTCAAGCAGGGGGAAAAGCAAAGGCTGTCTTCCCTAAACTCTTCTTGGACTGCAGCCAGTCTCCTATCACCCGCAAAGCTCTCTTGGACGAGCGTGCGAGGACGAGTCTAGTAAAGGCAGGAGTGGTAGACGGCATGCCTAAAACAAACTCTGAAGGCGGAGAACGAGGAGCCACAGAAACAAACTGGTCAGGAAACAGCTCTTTGAAAATGGCCAAAACTTTTCTAAAGTCCAAAGAGGGTTGAGTAGACTTAGGCTCGTCCAATTCTGAATGTGGTTCATCTATATGTGCAGCAACATCATCATCAGAAAGTTCCTCATCCGACAACTGATGAGGAAACGGCAACGGAGTGGGTAACGGCTGGTTCGCTGAGTCCGGTCGCACTGGTGCATGCGTGACTGAGCCGGACGCAACGTCATGGAACTGCTGCCCAGTCTGTGAGCTGGCAACAATCATGGTAGCGCGGGGACGCACAGCGTCTACCCCAGACTGTCTAGACTGATGGGGTTGCGCAGTGGAAACCACACTGGGTTGCGGAGGTTGACGCACCGCGTCAAAACAAGGCAACTCTGACGGTTGTTGAACATCCAGAACGTCAACGGCAACCTCCGTGCGTCGCTTAACGTCAACATGCGGCTGGCAGATCACACTGGAACGCATGGGTGGAGGAACTCTCTCAACTGGTGTGCGTGAGAAGGTTACCTCAGCGTCCACAGGACGCACAACCGATCGCGTGGAGGGTTGTAGGCTAGGTACTGCACTAGCTGGTACGGCAGCAACCTTCTCCGCATGAAAGTCCTGCATCAGAGACGTAAGTTTAGACTGCATGTCTTGCAGTAGAGACCACTTAGGGTCTACGGGAGCAGGTGCGGCGACAGACGGTGTTACTGTCTGAAGCGGTACCGCTTTGCCTCTCTTAGGCGGTGAGCAGTCATCGGATGACGGCAACGAGTCCGAACTGACCCAGTGGCTACAACCGGGCCGTTGGACTTGCGCTGAAGGGACCGATTTACGTTTTAACGGTCGCGAGACCTTGGTCCAAAGTTTCTTGCGAGAAACACCTTCAGAAGACGAGGTATAAATGGGCTCTCTCGTCTTAGGTAGGTAGGAGCGATCTTGGGTAGATACGCCCGATACCACGGAGGGAACGTCTGTTCGCTGATTAAAGCCTCTCGAACCCATGCGTCGTACGACATTGCTTCTCCCCTGGACTTGGGAGCTTGCAAGAGGTCCCGGACTAGGAGGACGACAGGCACGAACAGACGAACCCTCAAGCGCAACACTGTCCACAACACTATCACTTGGCACTTTAGCACTTCCCACTGCACTTTGGCACTTAAGCTCCTTCACATTCGCCATGAGCTGATTACGGTCACTAGCAAGGGACTCAACTTTCTCACCCAGAGCCTGGATGGCACGCATCATGTCAGCCATCGAAGGTTCCTGAGTGCCAGGAGGGGGGTTAGGAGCAACCACTACAGGGGAAGGAATAGGTTGTGGGGCATGAGGAGAGGATACATCAATAGAACAAGAAGAACTTCTCCTAACTCTATCTCTCTCTAGCCTACGTGTGTACTTTTGAAATTCGATAAAATCAAATTCCGAAAGGCCAACGCACTCCTCACACCGATCTTCCAATTGACAGGTTTTATCCCGACAATTGGAACAAACAGTGTGAGGGTCGATAGAAGCCTTCGGAAGACGCCTAGAACAGTCCCTAGCATTGCATTTCCTAAATTTGGGAACTTGTGAAGGGTCAGCCATTTTGAATTGGTCAAGGGAAATTCCAAAAAACGATCAAAAAGTCATCAACAAAGAATCCGATATCAAAAAGAGTTCAAGGATTTGTGTGAAGAAAAACCCTGCACAGCGAAAGCTCAAAACTAGAATATAGTACTTCACCAATTAGATGTGAAAAACTCCAGTTTAGCAACAGCGAGTAAAGTACGTCTTGTCGACACCTCGACAGAGAGAAAATTGAGTCTTTGTTTACATGAGAGCTGGGTATCTGGTCGACAGATGGCGCTGTTGGGCACACCCGCAACCTGTATAGCGATCGCTGGCGAGTTTTTCCGTAGAGTTGTCTGTCGAGCAACAGAGTTGCAGCTATATATTCACCGGCTAAGTTAAATATTTAAAAATTTACAAAATATGTTATTTTGATAATAAAATAAATTTTTGAATATACTTACCCGGTGATTATATAAGCTGCAGCTCTGCTGCTCGACAGAAAACTCTACGTTAAAAATCCGCCAGCGATCGCTATGCAGGTAGGGGGTGTACTTCAACAGCGCCATCTGTCGTGCAGGTACTCAGTACTCATTGTAAACAAAGAACTCAATTTTCTCCTCGGTCCACTGCGTCTCTATTGGGGAGGAAGGGAGGGTCCTTTAATATATAATCACCGGGTAAGTATATTCAAAAATTTATTTTATTATCAAAACATTTTTCAATATTTAACTTAGCCGGTGATTATATAAGCTGATTCACACCCAGGGGGGTGGGTAGAGACCAGCAATAAATGTTTACATTATTATGAGCTAAGGATTTTTTATTTCATTTTAGCAGTTATCAAAATAACAAACATAAAATAAATAAGTACCTGGTAAGGAAGTCGACTTGAACAATTACTCTGCCTTTTTAAGTACGTCTTCCTTACGGAGCCTCGCGATCCTCTTAGGATACTGAGCGACCCCTAGGAGCTGAAGTATCAAGGGTTGCAACCCATACTACAGGACCTCATCAAAACCTCTAATCTAGGCGCTTCTCAAGAAAAGAATTTGACCACCCGCCAAATCAACCAGGATGCGAAAGGCTTCTTAGCCATCCGGACAACCCAAAAACAACAATAAAAACATTTCAAGAGAAAGATTAAAAAGGTTGTGGAATTAGGGGAATGTAGTGGTTGAGCCCTCACCCACTACTGCACTCGCTGCTACGAATGGTCCCAGGGTGTAGCAGTTCTCGTAAAGAGACTGGACATCTTTAAGATAAAAAGACGCGAACACTGACTTGCTTCTCCAATAGGTTGCGTCCATTATACTTCGCAGAGATCTATTTTGTTTAAAGGCCACTGAAGTTGCGACAGCTCTAACTTCATGTGTCCTTACCTTCAGCAAAGCTTGGTCTTCCTCACTCAGATGGGAATGAGCTTCTCGTATTAACAGTCTGATAAAATAGGATAAAGCATTCTTTGACATATGCAAAGATGGTTTCTTAACAGAACACCATAAAGCTTCTGACTGTCCTCGTAAAGGTTTAGTTCGTCTTAAATAGAACTTAAGAGCTCTAACAGGGCATAAGACTCTTTCTAGTTCATTTCCAACCATATTTGATAGGCTTGGAATATCGAACGATTTCGGCCAAGGACGAGAAGGTAGCTCGTTTTTGGCTAGAAAACCAAGTTGTAAAGAACATGTAGCCGTTTCAGATGAAAATCCGATGTTCCTGCTGAAGGCGTGAATCTCACTGACTCTTTTAGCTGTGGCTAAGCAAACCAGGAAAAAGAGTCTTTAAAGTGAGATCTTTAAAGGAGGCTGATTGTAGGGGCTCGAACCTTTCTGACATGAGGAATCTTAGTACCAAGTCTAAATTCCAACCAGGTGTAGCCAAACGACGCTCCTTCGTGGTCTCAAAAGACTTAAGGAGGTCCTGTAGATCTTTGTTGCTGGAAAGATCTAAGCCTCTGTGACGGAAGACTGGTGCCAACATGCTTCTGTAACCCTTGATAGTGGGAGCTGAAAGAGATCTTTCTTTCCTCAGGTATAAAAGGAAGTCAGCTATTCGAGTTACAGAGGTACTGGTCGAGGATACTGATACTGACTTGCACCAGTTTCGGAAGACTTCCCACTTCGATTGGTAGACTCTAAGAGTGGATGTCCTCCTTGCTCTAGCAATCGCCCTGGTTGCCTCCTTCGAAAAGCCTCTAGCTCTCGAGAGTCTTTCGATAGTCTGAAGGCAGTCAGACGAAGAGCGTGGAGGCCTTGGTGTACCTTCTTTACGTGTGGCTGACGTAGAAGGTCCACCCTTAGAGGAAGAGTTCTGGGAACGTCCACTAGCCATCGAAGTACCTCGGTGAACCATTCTCTCGCGGACCAGAGGGGAGCAACTAACGTCAACCTTGTCCCTTCGTGAGAGGCGAACTTCTGCAGTACCTTGTTGACAATCTTGAACGGGGGGAATGCATATAGGTCTAGATGTGACCAATCTAGTAGAAAGGCATCTATATGAACTGCTGCTGGGTCCGGGATTGGTGAGCAATATATTGGGAGCCTCTTGGTCATCGAGGTTGCGAAGAGATCTATGGTAGGCTGGCCCCATGTGGCCCACAGTCTCTTGCACACATTCTTGTGTAGGGTCCATTCTGTTGGAATGATTTGTCCCTTCCGACTGAGGCAATCTGCCATGACATTCAAGTTGCCTTGGATGAACCTCGTTACTAGAGAAATGTTTAGATCTTTTGACCAGGTGAGGAGGTCCCTTGCGATCTCGTACAACGTCATAGAGTGGGTCCCTCCTTGCTTGGAGATGTACGCCAAAGCCGTGGTGTTGTCCGAGTTCACCTCCACCACTTTGCCTTGAAGGAGAGACTTGAAGCTTTTCAAGGCCAGATGAACTGCCAGTAGCTCCTTGCAGTTGATATGCATTGTTCTTTGACTCGAGTTTCAAGTTCCCGAGCATTCCCGACCGTCTAATGTCGCGCCCCAGCCCGTGTCCGATGCGTCCGAGAAGAGAACATGGTTGGGAGTCTGAACAGCCAGGGGCAGACCCTCTCTGAGGCTGATACTGTCCTTCCACCAAGTCAGGGAAGACTTCATCTTCTCGGAAATGGGGATCGAGACCGCTTCTAGCGTCTTGTCCTTTTCCCAGTAAACAGCTAGGTGATATTGAAGAGGACGGAGGTGTAGTCTTCCTAACGATACGAACTGTTCCAGGGATGATAGTGTCCCTATCAGACTCATCCACTGCCTGACTGAACATCGTTCCTTCTTCAGCATGTTCTGGATGCATAACTGGGCTTGACTTGTTCTGGGGGCCAACGGAAAAGCCCGAAAAGCTTGACTGTGAATCTCCATCCCTAAATACACAATAGTTTGGGATGGGACCAGTTGAGACTTTTCCATATTGACCAGGAGACCCAATTCCTTGGTCAGATCTAGAGTCCACTTTAGATCCTTCAGACAGCGACGACTGGAAGAAGCTCTAAGTAGCCAGTCGTCCAAATAGAGGGAGGCTCTGATGTCCGCTAAATGAAGGAATTTGGCTATATTCCTCATCAGCCTCGTAAACACAAGAGGAGCTGTGCTTAGGCCAAAGCACAGGGCTTGAAACTGGTAGACAACCTTTTCGTAAACGAATCTCAGAAAAGGTTGGGAGTCTGGGTGGATGGGGACGTGAAAGTATGCGTCCCTTAGGTCTAAAGAGACCATCCAGTCTTCCTTTCTGACCGCTGCTAGAACGGACTTTGTGGTCTCCATGGCGAACGTCTGCTTTGTGACAAAGACATTCAGCGCACTGACGTCTAGCACCGGCCTCCACCCTCCTGTCTTCTTTACCACTAAGAAGAGACGGTTGTAGAAGCCCGGGTTTTGATGGTCCAGGACTTTGACTACCGCTCCCTTTTCTAGCAAGAGAGACACCTCCTGTTTCAATGCTCGTCTCTTGTCTTCCTCTCTGTACCTGGGAGAGAGATCGATGGGAGACGTTGCTAGAGGGGGTTTGCGTACAAACGGGATCTTGTACTCCTCTCTGAGCAACTTCACAGATTGTGCATCTGCGCCTCTCTTCTCCCAGGTCTGCCAGAAGTTCTTGAGTCTGGCTCCCACTGCTGTCTGAAGAAGGTGGCAGTCAGACTCTGCCTTTAAAGGACTTGGTTCCTTTCTTCTTCCCACGTCTCCCTTCGGCACGAGCACCTCCTCTGCTGGAGGCTCTGCCACGATGGGCGGAATAAATCTGGACGCTAGAGTGTCCATCCTTGGTCTTGACAAGGTAGGCAAAGGGGTGGCTTTGCGGGCAGAGGACACAACCAGGTCATGGGTGTCCTTCTGAATCAAAGAAGCAGCAATCTCCTTAATCAAGTCCTCTGGAAAAAGGCACTTAGAGAGAGGAGCAAACAGAAGTTCTGATCTTTGACACGGTGTCACTCCAACTGACAGAAAGGAGCAAAGGTTCTCACGCTTCTTGAGGACCCCGGATACGAACGATGCAGCAAGCTCACTAGATCCGTCACGTATGGCCTTGTCCATGCAGGACATGATGAGCAAGGAAGATTCCTTCTCAGTCGGGGAGATCTTCCTGCTCAAAGCTCCCAGACACCAGTCCAAAAAGTTGAAGACCTCGAAGGCTCTAAATACTCCTTTCAACAGATGGTCTAGTTCCGAAGGTGACCAGCATATCTTAGAGCGTCTCATGGCTAGCCTGCGGGGAGAGTCTACAAGACTTGAGAAGTCGCCCTGGGCAGAGGCAGGAACTCCCAAGCCGAGAACTTCTCCCGTGGCATACCAGACGCTCGATCTGGAAGAGAGTTTAGCAGGGGGAAACGTAAAGGCTGTCTTCCCTAGACTCTTTTTGGATTGCATCCAATCTCCTAAAACTCGTAAAGCTCTCTTGGACGAGCGTGCGAGGACGAGTTTCGTAAAGGCAGGCGAGGATGACTGCGTACCTAAAGCAAACTCTGACGGAGGAGAGCGTGGAGCCACAGACACAAACTGGTCCGGATACATCTCTTTGAACAGAGCAAGAACTTTTCTAAAGTCCAAAGAGGGTTGCGTGGACTTGGGCTCGTCAAGGTCCGAATGTGGTTCATCAACGTGTGCCGCATCGTCATCATCAGAGAGTCCATCATCCGAGAATTGAGGAGGAAGCGGCAAAGGAGTAGGTATCGGCTGGTCAGCTGAGTCCGGTCGCACGGGTGCACGCGTGACTGAACCGGACGCAACGTCATGGAACTGTTGCCCAGTCTGTAAGCTGGCAACAACCATAGCAGCGCGGGGACGCACAGCGTCTACTCCAGACTGTCTAGTCTGATGTGGGCGAGCAGAGGCAACCACACTGGGTTGCGGAGGTTGACGCACCGCGTCAAAACCAAACAACTTTGACGGTTGTTGTACCTCGCGAACGTCAACGGAAGGTTCCGTGCGTCGCTGAACGTCAACATGTGGCTGGCAGGGTACACTGGAACGCATGGGTGGCGGGACTCTCTCAGCTGGAGTGCGCAAGAAGGTCGCCTCAGCGTCCACAGGACGCACAACCGTGGTTGGTTGTAGGCAAGAGGTTGGTGCAGCAACAACCTTCTCCGTACGAAAGTCCTGCACCAGAGACGTTAATTGGTACTGCATGGTCTGCAGCAAAGACCACTTAGGGTCTGCAAGAGCAGGTGCGGCGACAGACGGTGTGACTGCCTGAGGCAGTACCGCTTTGCCTCTCTTAGGAGGTGAGCAGTCATCGGAAGACTGCAGCGAGTCCGAACTGACCCAGTGGCAACTGGGCCGTTGGACTTGCGCGGAAGGGACCGACTTGCGCTTAAGAGGTCGTGAGACCTTGGTCCATGGTTTCTTACGAGAAACCTCTTCCGCAGACGAGGAATAAATGGGCTCTCTCGTCTCTGTGTGGGTGGGGCGATCTTGGGTAGATACGCCCGAAACCACGGAGGGAACGTCTGTTCGCTGATTAAAGCCTCTCGAACCCTTTGTCGTACGACATTGCTTCTCCCCTGGACTTGGGAGCTTGCAAGAGGTCCCGGACTAGGAGGACGACAGGCACGAACAGACGAACCCTCAAGCGCAACACTATCCATAACACTATCACTCACTTTATCACTTCCCACTGCACTCTTACACTTCAGCTCTTTGACGTCCGCCATGAGCTGGTTACGGTCACTAGCCAAGGACTCAACTCTCTCACCCAGAGCTTGGATGGCACGCATCATATCTGCCATCGAAGGTTCCTGAGTGCCAGAAGGGGGATTAGGAGCAACCACTACAGGGGAAGGAATAGGTTGTGGGGCATGAGGAGAGGAAAAATCAACGGAACGATATGAACTTCTCCTGACTCTATCTCTCTCTAGCCTACGTGTATATTTCTGGAATTCGATAAAATCGAATTCCGAAAGCCCAACGCATTCCTCACATCGATCTTCCAATTGACAGGTTTTATCCCGACAATTGGAACAAACGGTGTGAGGATCGATAGAGGCCTTCGGAAGACGCCTTGAACAGTCCCTAGCATTACACTTCCTGAATTTAGGGACTTGAGAAAGGTCAGCCATTTTGAATTGGTCAAAGGGGAATTCAAAAACTATCCAAAGTCATCAACAAATAATCCGATATCAAAAAAAGAATGCAAGGATTTATTGAAGAGAAAGCCTGCACAGCGAAAGCTCAAAACTAGAAACGTGTACTTCACCAAATAGTTGTGAAAACAAATCCAGTTAGCAACAGCGAATTAGTAGGTCTTGCCGGTAGCACGACAGAGAGAAAATTGAGTTCTTTGTTTACAATGAGTACTGAGTACCTGCACGACAGATGGCGCTGTTGAAGTACACCCCCTACCTGCATAGCGATCGCTGGCGGATTTTTAACGTAGAGTTTTCTGTCGAGCAGCAGAGCTGCAGCTTATATAATCACCGGCTAAGTTAAATATTGAAAAACTCACATTTTGAATAATCACATAAAATTGAACATGACGTTCTTGCTATTATAATGATCTAAAATAACCTTTCAAAAGGCATGTTACTTATAAATTAGCATTAATAGATCCGCTATCATAAGTTTACAATTTCAATGAGCAATAGTAAAGATTCACCTACTTTGTATCATTTGTAATGAAATACCTGCAGATTCTATAATATATTTTTACTCACACTTTCTACAAACAGCCATTAACTTACAATTGGTTCTAAAAAATGGCTGGTGCATAAAATTTCCGAGACCTGTAGTGTAAAACTTTTGAAAGTTTTATTTGGTTAAAAAGGTCAGTTAGTAAATATGTTAAGAGATTAAAAGGACAAAAGCATAAGCAAAGTTATTTACCATTGATTTCTAAAGCAGCAAAAAGATTGAGATAATAGCTCTTCGGTAAGTATATGATACTATATTTTCTAGGCAAATACTTGAACTATTTATTTTCCTACGCGTTACCCTGTGGTTTATCTATTTAAAATGATATTTTCAATTTAAAATAAATTTTTTAATATACTTACCCAGTGAATAT
Source organism: Palaemon carinicauda (assembly GCF_036898095.1). Lineage (NCBI taxonomy): Eukaryota > Metazoa > Arthropoda > Malacostraca > Decapoda > Palaemonidae > Palaemon > Palaemon carinicauda. The sequence goes on from NC_090767.1 coordinate 9,511,429, forward strand.
ATAAATAGCTGACGTCTCCAACGGTCGACAGATTCCAAAAACTCGCGAGCGATCGCCATGAAGGTTGTCGGGTGTGCCCACCAGTGCCGACTATCGGCCAGATACCGCATATACTTCTCAACCAAACCAGTTCTTCTCAGTCCGTAGGGTCTCTATCGGGGAGGAAGGGAGGGCCTTTCATTATATATATTCACCGGGTAAGTATATTCAAAAATTTATTTTAAATTGAAAATATAATTTTTAAATATTAAACTTAGCCAGTGAATATATAAATAGCTGATTCACACCCATGGTGGTGGGTAGAGACCAGTATTAAAACAATAAAGGCGTATATGCTCAAGAGTTTTTGACAAATATTCAAAAAACAAACTTAAGTATAGGTACCTGGTAAGGAAGCTGACTCTGATGATTATTCTGCCTCATTAGTCCGCTATCCTCACGAAGCCCAGCGATCCTCTTAGGATGCTGAGAGACTCCCAGGAGCTGCTATATCCAGGGTGAACACCCCTATAACAGGACCTCATCAATACCCTTAATCTGGGCGCTCTCAAGAAACAATATTTTGACCACCCGCCAAATCAAAAAGATTGCGAAAGACTTCTTAGTCTCCCGTACAACTCAAAACAAGATTAAAAATTTCAAGAGTAGATTAAAAGGATATTGGGATTAAGGGAATGTAGTGGTAGAACCTTCACCCACTACTGCACTCGCTGCTACGAATGGTCCCAATGTGTAGCAGTCCTCATAAAGAGTCTGGACATCTTTCAAGTAATATGAAGCGAACACCGACTTGCTTCTCCAAAAGGTCGCGTCCATAATACTTTTAAGGGATCTATTTTGCTTAAACGCTACCGAAGTTGCTATCGCTCTAACTTCATGAGCCTTGACTTTAAGTAAATTACGATCCTTCTCACTTAAATGAGTGTGTGCCTCCCGAATCAAAAGTCTAATAAAATAAGACAACGCATTCTTAGACATGGGCAAAGAGGGCTTTTTAACGGAGCACCATAAAGCCTCTGAACAACCTCGTAGCGGTTTAGTTCTGGATACATAAAATTTAAGAGCTCTAACGGGGCACAGCACTCTTTCAACTTCATTCCCCACAATCTCAGAAAGACTGGGGATTTCAAATGATTTAGGCCAAGGACGAGACGGAAGTTCATTCTTGGCCAAAAAACCAAGTTGAAGAGAACATACTGCTTTATTAGCGGAGAAGCCGATGTTCTTGCTAAAAGCATGTATCTCACTAACCCTTTTCGCCGAAGCCAAGCTCACCAAAAAAGTGTCTTGAGGGTAAGATCCTTCAGGGAGGCTGAATTGAACGGTTCAAACCTGTCTGACATAAGGAATTGTAGGACCATGTCGAAATATGACGCTCCTTGGAAGTCTCGAAAGACTTAAGCAGGTCTTGAAGATCTTTGTTATTAGAAAGATCCAAACCTCTATGCCTGAAAACAGAAGCTAACATGCTTCTGTAGCCTTTAATGGTGGATGCAGAGAGGGAGCGACCGTTTCTCAGATAAAGCAGAAAATCTGCAATCTGCGCTACAGAGGCACTGGAAGAGGAAATAGAGGACTTACACCAGTCTCTAAATACCTCCCATTTCGACTGATAGATCCTGATGGTAGAGGATCTTCTAGCCCTCGCGATCGCTCTAGCTGCCTCCTTCGAAAACCCTCGAGCTCTAGAGAGTCTTTCGATAGTCTAAAGCAGAGGTGGGTAAACTACGCCCCGAGGGCCGCACCAATGGAACTCATGCGGCCCTCCAAATATTGGATATTAAATGTCCAAAAGGATTTGATAACCAGTATTTTAAAATTGGAATGTAAGTAATCGGAAATTTGTTCTCGCTCACTCTATTTCTTTCCCTGCCCTTTTGTTACGGACAAAAGGGCTTTTCTCTTGCCTGACCTCTTCTTTATCTCTTTCCCTCTGCTTTTTTATCTCTGTCTCTCTATCTTGCATTTTTTCTCTATTTTATTTGCATCCTTTCTCACTCATTATTTGTTTTCAACCAGACGGAAATAGATTTTTTCATGATTTTAATTTTCTTATTCTATTTTATTTATTCATTTTTTAATCTCTAATTGGCCATCGTTGAATAAAGATGCAGTTCGGCATCTGGGATGGGCGTATGCGTGAGTGAAGCGTGTATCGGACACGTTTGCTACCAGTGGCCAGTGGGATTAAATTTCGATAGTGTACAAAACGTTTTGGTCACCTTGTAACTTTGTTACCGCGCCAACGAGTTTATTGCCTTATATTCAATCATTTCAGTATCCTGGAAGATTCCAGAGAAAGAAGACGTTGGACATTTTATTTCAGCACAGCTTTTACTATCTTTCAAACTTTACCCAAAATGAATGATTCGAAGCCTTCTAAAAAACGAAAAATTGAAGACGAATGCAGAGTATTTAACAAAGAGTGGACTGAAAGGTATTTCTTTACTGACGTCGGAGTTGAAGCTGTATGTTTGATTTGTCATGATACAGTTGCTGTTTTCAAGGAATACAATTTGAAACGGCACTTTCAAACCAAGCACACCAACTTTGGAAGCAATTTATCATAGCAAGAACTGCAAAAGAAGGCAACTGATCTGATGAAAAGTTTGAAGAAACAACAAAATGTGTTTGAAAAAACTTCATCTTTACAAAGGAATGCAACAAAGGCAAGTTTTGTATTGGCAAATAAAATTGCAAAACAAAATAAGTCGTTTGCAGAAGCAGAATTTATTAAAGATTGCATGGTTGATGCTGTCAGTGTTGTGTGTCCTGAAGTCATATCTAAAGTGGAAGCCATATCTCTGTCACGAAGAACTATTGTTCGTCGCATAGATGCAATTGCAATGAATATTCAAGATCAGGTGTTAACAGCCAGTGTTAGTTTTCAGTGGTTTTCTATTGCTTTAGATGAGAGTAATGACATTCAGGATACTGCCCAGGTACTCATTTATATCAGAGGAATTGACGAAAAATGTTATTTTTATTAGTAAAATAAATTTTTGAATATACTTACCCGGTGATTATATCAGCTGCAGCTCTGCTGCCCGACAGAAAAACTCTACGGTCAAAATACGCCAGCGATCGCTATGCAGGAGGGGGTGTTCATCAACAGCGCCATCTGTCGAGCAGGTACTTAGTACTCCATGTAAACAAAGAACCAATTTTCTCCTCGGTCCACTGGGTCTCTATTGGGGAGGAAGGGAGGGTCCTTTAATATATAATCACCGGGTAAGTATATTCAAAAATTTATTTTACTAATAAAAATAACCTTTTTCAATATTAAACTTAACCGGTGATTATATCAGCTGATTCACACCTAGGGGGGTGGGTAGAGACCAGCAATACATGTTTACATTATTATGAGCTAAGTATTTTGTATTTCATTTTAGCAGTTATTCAAAATAACAAACATAAAATAAATAAGTACCTGGTAAGGAAGTCGACTTGAACAATTACTCTGCCTTTTTAAGTACGTCTTCCTTACTGAGCCTCGCGATCCTCTTAGGATGCTGAGCGACTCCTAGGAGCTGAAGTATCAAGGGTTGCAACCCATACTACAGGACCTCATCAAAACCTCTAATCTAGGCGCTTCTCAAGAAAAGAATTTGACCACCCGCCAAATCAACCAGGATGCGAAAGGCTTCTTAGCCTTCCGGACAACCCAAAAACAACAATAAAAAAACATTTCAAGAGAAAGATTAAAAAAGATTATGGAATTAGGGGAATGTAGTGGTTGAGCCCTCACCCACTACTGCACTCGCTGCTACGAATGGTCCCAGGGTGTAGCAGTTCTCTTAAAGAGACTGGACATCTTTAAGATAAAAAGACGCGAACACTGACTTGCTTCTCCAATAGGTTGCGTCCATTATACTCTGCAGAGATCTATTTTGTTTGAAGGCCACTGAAGTTGCAACAGCTCTAACTTCATGTGTCCTTACCTTCAGCAAAGCATGGTCTTCCTCATTCAGATGGGAATGAGCTTCTCGTATCAACAGTCTGATATAATAGGAAACTGCATTCTTTGACATGGGTAAAGAAGGTTTCTTAATAGCACACCATAAAGCTTCTGACTGTCCTCGTAAAGGTTTAGTTCGTCTTAAATAGAACTTAAGAGCTCTAACAGGGCATAAGACTCTTTCTAGTTCATTTCCAACCAAATTAGAAAGGCTTGGAATATCGAACGATTTCGGCCAAGGACGAGAAGGTAGTTCGTTTTTGGCTAGAAAACCAAGCTGTAAAGAACATGTAGCCGTTTCAGATGAAAATCCGATGTTCCTGCTGAAGGCGTGTATCTCACTGACTCTTTTAGCTGTTGCTAAGCAGACGAGGAAAAGAGTCTTTAAAGTGAGATCTTTAAAGGAGGCTGATTGTAGTGGCTCGAACCTTTCTGACATAAGGAATCTTAGTACCACGTCTAAATTCCAACCTGGTGTGGCCAAACGACGCTCCTTTGAGGTCTCAAAAGACTTAAGAAGGTCCTGTAGATCTTTGTTGTTAGAAAGATCTAAGCCTCTGTGACGGAAGACTGCTGCCAACATGCTTCTGTAACCTTTGATCGTGGGAGCTGAAAGAGATCTTTCCTTCCTCAGGTATAATAGGAAGTCAGCTATTTGGGTTACAGAGGTACTGGTTGAGGATACTGATACCGACTTGCACCAGCTTCGGAAGACTTCCCACTTCGACTGGTAGACTCTAAGAGTGGATGTCCTCCTTGCTCTAGCAATCGCCCTGGCTGCCTCCTTCGAAAAGCCTCTAGCTCTCGAGAGTCTTTCGATAGTCTGAAGGCAGTCAGACGAAGAGCGTGGAGGCTTGGGTGTACCTTCTTTACGTGTGGCTGACGTAGAAGGTCCACTCTTAGAGGAAGAGTTCTGGGAACGTCCACCAGCCATTGAAGTACCTCGGTGAACCATTCTCTCGCGGGCCAGAGGGGAGCAACTAACGTCAACCTTGTCCCTTCGTGAGAGGCGAACTTCTGCAGTACCTTGTTGACAATCTTGAACGGGGGGAATGCATAAAGGTCTAGATGGGACCAATCCAGTAGAAAAGCATCTATATGAACTGTTGCTGGGTCCGGGATTGGCGAGCAATAATTCGGGAGCCTCTTGGTCATCGAGGTTGCAAATAGATCTATGGTAGGTTGGCCCCATGTGGCCCATAGTCTCTTGCACACATTCTTGTGTAGGGTCCATTCTGTTGGGATGATTTGACCCTTCCGACTGAGGCGGTCCGCCATGACATTCATGTTGCCTTGAATGAACCTCGTTACTAGAGACAGGTTTAGATCTCTTGACCAGGTGAGGAGGTCCCTTGCGATCTCGTACAACGTCATAGAATGGGTCCCTCCTTACTTGGAGATGTACGCCAAGGCCGTGGTGTTGTCTGAGTTCACCTCCACCACCTTGCCTAGAAGGAGGGACTTGAAGCTTTTCAAGGCCAGATGAACTGCCAGCAGCTCCTTGCAGTTGATGTGTAACGTTCTTTGATCCGAGTTCCAAGTTCCCGAGCATTCCCGACCGTCTAATGTCGCACCCCAGCCCGTGTCCGATGCGTCCGAGAAGAGAACGTGGTTGGGGGTCTGAACAGCCAGAGGCAGACCCTCTCTGAGGTAGATGTTGTCCTTCCACCAAGTCAGTGATTACTTCATCTTCTCGGAAATGGGGATCGAGACCGCTTCTAGTGTCTTGTCCTTTCTCCAGTGAACAGCTAGGTGAAATTGAAGGGGACGGAGGTGCAATCTCCCTAACGCAATGAACTGGTCCAGGGATGAAAGCGTCCCTATCAGACTCATCCACTGTCTGACTGAACATCGGTCCTTCTTTAGCATGTTCTGGATGCATCCTTGGGCTTGACTTATTCTGGGGGCCAACGGAAAAGCCCGAAAAGCTTGACTGTGAATCTCCATCCCTAAGTACACTATAGTTTGGGATGGGACCAGTTGGGACTTTTCCATATTGACCAGGAGACCCAATTCCTTGGTCAGATCTAGAGTCCACTTTAGATTCTCCAGACAGCGACGACTGGAAGAAGCTCTTAGAAGCCAGTCGTCCAAATAGAGGGAGGCTCTGATGTCTGCTAAATGCAGGAATTTGGCAATATTCCTCATCAGTTTCGTAAAGACAAGAGGCGCCGTGCTTAGGCCAAAGCACAGGGCTTGAAATTGGTAGACAACCTTCCCGTAAACGAACCTTAGAAAAGGTTGGGAATCTGGGTGGATGGGGACGTGAAAGTAAGCGTCCTTTAGGTCTAAAGAGACCATCCAGTCTTCCTTCCTGACCGCTGCTAGAACAGACTTTGTCGTCTCCATGGCGAACGTCTGCTTTGTGACAAAGACATTCAGAGCACTGACGTCTAGCACCGGTCTCCACCCTCCTGTCTTCTTTACCACTAAGAAGAGACGGTTGTAGAAGCCCGGGGATTGATGGTCCCGGACTTTGACTACCGCTCCCTTTTCTAGTAAGAGAGACACCTCTTGCTTCAAAGCTAGTCTCTTGTCCTCCTCTCTGTACCTGGGAGAGAGGTCGATGGGAGACGTTGCTAGAGGGGGTTTGCGTACAAACGGGATCTTGTACCCTTCTCTGAGCAACTTCACAGATTGTGCATCTGCGCCCCTGTTCTCCCAGGCCTGCCAGTAGTTCTTGAGTCTGGCTCCCACTGCTGTCTGAAGAAGGTGGCAGTCAGACTCTGCCTTTAAAGGACTTGGTACCTTTCTTCTTAATCCCACGTCTCCCTTCGGCACGAGCACCTCCTCTGCTGGAGGCTCTGCCACGAAAGGGCGGAATAAATCTGGACGCTTGAGTGTCCATCCTGGGTCTAGGCACGGTAGGCAAAGGGGTGGCTTTGCGGGCAGATGACGCAACCAGGTCATGCGTGTCTTTTTGAATCAAGGAGGCAGCAATCTCCTTGATCAACTCCTCTGGGAAAAGGCACTTTGAGAGAGGAGCAAACATGAGTTCCGATCTCTGACATTGCGTTACTCCAGCTGACAAGAAGGAGCAAAGGTTTTCCCGTTTCTTGAGGACCCCGGAAACGAACGAAGCCGCAAGCTCACTGGAACCGTCCCGAATGGCCTTGTCCATGCAGGACATGATGAGCAAGGAAGATTCCTTCTCAGTCGGGGAGATCTTCCTGCTCAAAGCTCCCAGACACCAGTCCAAAAAGTTGAAGACCTCGAAGGCTCTAAATACTCCTTTCAACAGATGGTCTAGTTCCGAAGGTGACCAGCATATCTTAGAGCGTCTCATGGCTAGCCTGCGGGGAGAGTCTACAAGACTTGAGAAGTCGCCCTGGGCAGAGGCAGGAACTCCCAAGCCGAGAACTTCTCCCGTGGCATACCAGACGCTCGATCTGGAAGCGAGTTTCGCAGGGGGAAACAAGAATGCTGTCTTCCCAAGGTGCTTTTTGGACTGCATCCATTCTCCCAACACTCTTAAGCTCTCTTAGACGAGCGGGCGAGGACGAGCTTCGTAAAGGCAGGCGCGGATGACTGCGTGCCTAAAGCGAACTCAGATGGAGGAGAGCGTGGGGCTGCAGAAACAAACTGATCAGGATACATCTCCTTGAACAGTGCAAGAACTTTCCTAAAGTCCAAGGAGGGAGGCGTGGTCTTGGGTTCGTCGATGTCCGTATGCGGGTCGTCAAAGTGTGCAGCGTCGTCATCATCAGAGAGTCCATCGTCTGAGTACTGAGGAGGAAGCAGCAAAGGAGTGGGAATTGGCTGTTCAGCTGAGTCCGGCAGCACGGGTGCATGCGTGACTGCACTGGACACAACGTCATGGAACTGTTGGCCAGTCTGTGAGCTGGCAACAGCCGTGGCAGCGCGGGGGCGCAAAGCGTCTACTGTACTCCTGACTGTCTAGTCTGCTGTGTGCGAGAAGTGGTAACCACACTGGGTTGCGGAGGTTGACGCACCGCGTCAAAACAAAACAACTTAGGTTGTTGTTGTAACTCGCGAACGTCAACGGAGGGTTCCGTGCGTCGCTGAACGTCAACATGCGGCTGGCAGGGTACACTGCGCATGGGTGGCGGGACTCTCACAGCTGGAGTGCGGGAGAAGGTAGCCTCAGCGTCCACTGGACGCACAACCGTGGGTGGTTGTAGGCTAATGGGTGGTGCAGCGTCAACCTTCTCCGCACGAAAGTCCTGCATTAATGACGTTAACTGCGTCTGCATGGTCTGCAGCAAAGACCACTTAGGATCTAAAGTAGCAGGTGCGGCAACAGACGGTGTTAATGCCTGATGCGTTACCGCTTTGCCTCTCTTAGGAGGTGTGCAGTCATCGGAAGACTGCAGCGAGTCCGAACTGACCCAGTGGCTACAACTGGGCCGTTGGACTTGCGCGGAAGGGACCGACTTGCGTTTAAGAGGCCGTGAGACCTTGGTCCATTGTTTCTTTCGAGAAACATCTTCCGCAGACGAGGAATAAATGGGCTCTCTCGTCTTCTTGTGGGTGGGGCGATCTTGGTAAGATACGTCCGAAACCACGGAGGGAACGTCTGTCCGCTGATTAAAGCCTGTCGAACCCTTTGGTCGTACGACATTGCTTCTCCCCTGGGCTTGGGAGCTTGCAAGAGGTCCCGGACTGGGAGGACGACAGGCACGAACAGACGCACCCTCAAGCGCAACACTAACACTTTCCACAACGCTACCACTCACTTTGTCACTACCCACTGCACTCTTACACTTCAACTCCTTGACGTCTGCCATGAGTTGGTTACGGTCACTCGCCAATGACTCGACTCTCTCACCCAGAGCCTGGATGGCACGCATCATATCTGCCATCGAAGGTTGTTGAGTGCTAGAAGGGGGATCAGGAGCAACCACTACAGGGGAAGGAATAGGTTGTGGGGCATGAGGAGAGGAAATATCAACGGAGGGAGATGAACTTCTCCTGACTCTATCTCTCTCTAGCCTACGTGAATATTTCAGGAATTCGAGAAAATCGAATTCCGAAAGCCCAACGCATTCCTCACATCGATCTTCCAATTGACAGGTTTTATCCCGACAATTGGAACAAACGGTGTGCGGATCGATAGAGGCCTTCGGAAGACGCCTTGAACAGTCCCTAGCACTACACTTTCTGTATTTAGGGACTTGAGAAGGGTCAGCCATCTTGAATTAGTCAAAGGGGAATTCAAAATCTATCCAAAGTCGTCAACAAATGATCCAAAAATCAATAAAAGAATGCAAGGATGTATTGAAGATAACCTCTGCAAAGCGAAAGCTATGACTAGAAATGAGTACTTCACCAAAATCTGTGAAAATCAATCCAGTAAGCAACAGCAAATTTAGTAGGTCTTGCCGGTGGCACGACAGAGAGAAAATTGGTTCTTTGTTTACATGGAGTACTAAGTACCTGCTCGACAGATGGCGCTGTTGATGAACACCCCCTCCTGCATAGCGATCGCTGGCGTATTTTGACCGTAGAGTTTTTCTGTCGGGCAGCAGAGCTGCAGCTGATATAATCACCGGTTAAGTTTAATATTGAAAACTTCGAAATTACAGAGGAATTGTTATCTATGGAGTCTCTCAAAGACACTGTTACTGGAAAATATTTATACAATAGTGTCATTAACAGTCTAATCAGGTCTAGATTAAGCCTGGATAAATTGGCAAGTATTACAACTGATGGTGCTCCTTCACTCATAGGTAAACACTGTGGCCTTGTGACCTTGATGAATGATAAAATCAAAGAAGATTTTCCATCGCACAGTGTGTTGTCTTTTCACTGCATCATACATCAAGAAAGCCTCTGTAGATCATCTTTTAAACTCAAACACGTTATGGATCCAGTGGTGCGTGCAGTGAACTTAATAAGAGCACGGGGACTGAATCACAGGCAATTCCGAAGCTTCTTGGAAGACATCGAGGCTGATTTTACTGATGTGCTGTACCACACAAATATCCGATGGTTAAGTATGGGGAAAGTATTGAAGAGGATGTGGGACGTTCAAGAAGAGGTTGTCTTGTTTTTTAATATGAAAGACATTTCTTGTGACTTTTCAAGGGAAATGGAGTGTGACGAATGGGTTTGTGATTTTGCATTTGCTGTGGACATTATGCAAAAGCTGAATGAGTTAAACACAAAACTACAAGGCAAAGGTTTATTTGCACATGAATTGTATGTGGAAGTGAAAGCATTACAATTGAAACTTCAACTTTTTTCCAAGCAGCTTAAAGAGCAAAACTTTGTTCATTTTCCTCTGTTGAAAACACGAACTGTTACACAAGCACTATCAGACAAATACAGTTACCAGTTGACGGCTCTAAGAGATGAATTTATCAGAAGATTTGCCGATTCCAAGGCAATTGAAGGGCAGTTTGATTTGTGACGTTGAAACAGCTGCTGAAGAACTGCAGGTAGAACTGATTGATTTGCAAGCCGACAACTCTTTAAAGAGGCTCTTTGAAAATAAACCACTGGTCGAGTTTTATGCATCTCTGCACTCAGAAAAGTTTATAAATCTGAAAAATTTTGCAAGAAAGATGTTTGTGATATTTGCATCAACTTACATATGTGAGCAGACTTTTTCTATATTGAAAGTTAACAAGTCAAAGAACTGGTCACTTCTCACAGACTCGAATCTTCAGTCAGTGTTAAGAATCAGTACAAGCCACTTGACACCTAATTTCAACAAACTGGTAAATGATTGCAGTCAATTGCATCATTCTCACCGAGTCATTTTGATACTTCTGTTGCTCAGTTGCTGTTTATGTTTCATGTGAAGTTACTGCTTTAAAATATCAATACAAATATTTCTTGTCTTTAAATTGAGTTACTTTGTTTTCAAGCAAATATGCTTCATGTGAAGTTTTTCCCTAAATATATAAAATATGTCTTTTTGGAATTAATTTATATGTTTACCTTGAACTTCTACTCCAAATTATTGATTAATAAAAATATATTATTTTTCTATTTCTTAAACAGAATTACTTTGCTTTTTTTTTTTTTAAATTGTTTTTCTAAATAAATGCGTTTCATGGGAATCCTCTACTCTACAGTACTTTAAAATGCTAATAAATTAAAAATTATTGCATTTTCAGTTTGAAAACAATATATTTTGGCCATTGTAGATATCAATTATACTGGAAAATATACTATGCGGCCCAGTGAAATTTTATTTTTTTTAATGTGGCCCTTACACTGAAAAGTTTGCCCACCCCTGGTCTAAAGGCAGTTAGACGAAGCGCGGGGAGGCTTTGATGAAATCTCTTTACGTGAGGCTGTCGCAAGAGATCCATCCGCAATGGAAGACTTCTTGCAACGTCTACCAGCCATAGAACTACCTCTGTGAACCACTCTCTCGTGTGCCAGAGGGGAGCAATCAACGTCAACCTGGTCCCTTCGTGAGAGGTGAACTTCTGCAGCACCTTGTTTAGGATCTTGAAAGGTGGAAAGGCATAAACGTCCAGGTGAGACCAGTCCAGAAGAAAAGCGTCTATGTGGGCCGCCTCTGGATCTGGGACCGGAGAGCAATAAGTCGGGAGCCTTTTTGTCAACGAGGTCGCAAAGAGATCGATGGAGGGTTGACCCCAAGTCATCCAAAGTCTCTCACACACATCCTTGTGGAGCGTCCAGTCCGTAGGAATCACCTGACCTCTTCGACTGAGACAGTCCGCCAAGACATTCAACTCCCCTTGGACGAACCTCGTCAAAAGAGAGATGTTTCGATCTTTTGACCAAATGAGAAGGTCCCTTGCGATGACGAAAAGAGAGTGGGAGTGAGTGCCTCCTTGCTTCGAGATGTAAGCCAAGGCCGTGGTATTGTCTGCATTCACCTCCACCACCTTGTTTCGAATCAGACTCTCGAAACTCCTTAGCGCTAGATGGACTGCTAACAGCTCTTTGCAGTTTATGTGAAGACTCCTCTGGTCTGCGGACCAAAGACCAGAGCATTCCAGATTGTCCAGAGTCGCCCCCCAACCCAAATCCGATGCGTCTGAAAACAACACATGGTTTGGGTTCTTGACTGCCAGAGAAAGACCTTCCCAAAGTCTTATATTGCTGTCCCACCAAGCTAGACAAGTCTTGACTGGATCGGAGATTGGGATCGAGACCGTCTCTAAAGTCTTCTCCTTGTTCCAATGGATGTCTAGGTCGAACTGGAGAGGGCGCAGGTTGAGTCTCCCAAGAGAGATAGACTGTTCCAGAGACGAAAGAGTACACAGGAGGCTCATCCAATCTCTCACAGAGCAACGGTTTTTCTCTTGCACGAGACGGACTTTGAGCAAAGCCTGCTCAATCCTGTTGGCAGACGGAAAAGCCTGAAAAACTCAACTCTGTATCTCCGTCCCCAAATAGAGAATGGTCTGGGATGGAGTCAGTTGCGACTTCTCCATGTTCACCAAGAGGCCTAACTCTTTCGCAAGATCCAAAGTCCACTGTAGGTCCTGCAGACAGCGATGACGGGACGACGCTCTGAGTAACCAGTCGTCCAAATACAGGGAGGCTCTGATCCCCGATAAATGTAGGAACTTCGCTACATTCCGCATGAGCCTCGTAAAAACAAGAGGAGCAGGGCTGAGGCCGAAGCACAGTGTTCGGAATTGATACACCACCTTCCTGTACATAAACCTCAGATAATGTTGAAAGTTTGGATGTATCGGAATGTGGAAGTACGCATCCTGCAAGTCGAGAGAGACCATCCAGTCGCCCTCTCTGACTGCTGCCAAAACGGATTTGGTGGTCTCCATCGTGAACTTTGTTTTTACAACAAACACGTTGAGAGCACTTACATCCAGCACTGGCCTCCAACCTCCTGTGTTCTTCGGAACCAGGAAGAGATGGTTGTAAAAACCTGGGGATTGAAGGTCCGAGACTTTCACCACCGTCCCCTTTTCTAACAACAGACACACCTGAAGATGTAACGCCTGTCTCTTTGTCTCCTCTCGATACCTGGGAGAGAGGTCTATCGGAACTTACACCAGAGGAGGTCTTCGTACAAAAGGAATTTTGTAACCCTCCTTCAGCAACAAAACAGACTCCCGGTCTGCACCCCTCTTCTCCCAGGCCTGCCAGAAGTTGGTCAATCTGGCACCTACTGCTGTCTGAGGACGTGGCCAGTCAGACTCTGCCACGTAAGGATTTAGATCCTCTCTTCTTGCCTCGCTTGCTATCGGCACGAGAGCCTCCCCTACTGGGAGCTCTGCCATGAAAAGGCGGGATAAACCTTGCCGCTGGCGTGTCAAACTTAAGTCTGCTGACATGAGAAGACGAAGGTAAAGCCTTACGAGCAGACGTGGCCATTAAATCATGAGTGTCCTTCTGGACAAGAGACGCCGCGATATCTCTATTAAGCTGTTGAGGGAACAAAGCAGAAGACAAGGGTGCAAAGAGAAGTTCTGACCTCTGACAAGGAGTGACCCCTGCAGAAAGAAAAGAACACAGTCTCTCTCTCTTCTTAAGAACCCCTGCTGTGAACGTAGCAGCTAGTTCATTAGAGCCATCCCTTATTGCCTTGTCCATGCAAGACATTATCTGAATAGAGACATCCCTATCCGCTGACGAGACTTTCCTACTCAAGGCTCCCAGGGACCAATCCAAAAAATTGAAAACCTCGAAGGCACGGAAAATTCCTTTAAGGAGATAATCCAGATCTGTAGAGGACCAGCAAACCTTCGAGCGTCTCATGGCCAGACGACGAGGAGAGTTTACAAGGCTTGAGAAGTCTCCCTGGGCAGAGGCAGGCACCCCCAAGCCGAGAACTTCTCCCGTGTCATACCAGACGCTCGCACGAGAAGCCAATTTGAAAGGGGGAAAGGCAAAAGAGGACTTCCCTAAATTCCTCCTGGACATCAACCAGTCTCCCAACAAACGCAAAGCTCTCTTAGAAGAGCGAGGGAGCACCAACTTCGTGAACGACGGAGTCGAGGAAGTCAGGCCCAGCGTGAATTCAGATGGAGGAGAACGAGGAGCAGCAGAAACAAAATGATCGGGAAACAGATTCTTAAAGATCAGCATTATCTTTTTAAAGTCAAGGGATCGCTGAGCAACCCTAGGCTCCTCTCCATCCGAAAGAGTCCCCAAAGGAACATCAGCAGGAAGGGGATCAACAACTTCCTCATCCAAAGGAACATCATCCGACAAAGGCAAAGTCCCGCGACACGGAGAAGCATGCCGAGGAGGCAACGATTGACAGGCTATATCAATATGCGAAGGAGCCGCAGCAAAAGCAGAGGTAACGACGTCACGTCGAGACTGCAAAGACTGAAAGTCTTGAGGCTGAACAACAACAACAGACTGTGGCGACTGACGTTCGACATCACGTCGGGACTGCACAGACTGCAGGTCTTGAGGTTGAAAAACAACACCCGACCGCGGAGACTGTCGTTCGACGTCACGTCGGGACAACGGAGTCAGCCGAAGATCGTCACGTCGGGACTGCGGTGACTGCTGCTGAACGTCACGCTGTGACTGCGGAAAATGACGTTCAACGTCACGTGACTGACGAGGAACACGATCAGAGTCACGTTTAACAGCACCGATAACATTAGCGCTAACGTCAAAATGACGAGACAAATCTCGCTTAGGCGGTTGAAGACCTGAGTCACGCTTGCCGGACTGGCGAACCACAAGCAGAGGATCTTTACGAACCTGGTCATGCTCATAAACTTCCATTAAGGACTAAAGTTTCAACTGCATGTCTTGTAAGACACTCCACTTGGGGTCAACGGGAGTCAAAACGGGCCGTGACGTCGGCAACGTCTGTGCATGCAAGTCATCGCACCGAACGAGACCCTCGGACTCAGCGTCACGTTTATGCTTAACAGGCGAACAGCCATCCGATGACTGAATACGGTCAGAGCTGTCCCAATGACTACAGCCAGGACGCTGGACCTGTCCTGAAGGGACTGACATGCGTTTTAAGGGTCTTGAAACCTTACGTCAAGGTTTCTTATGAGGCAAATCATCGGAAGACGAGGAGAAATTAGTTTCTCCCGTCTTATGGTAAGGACGTGCTGGAGGAGCAACGTCTGATACCTTTGAGGGAACGTCTGTACGTTGGTTTACACCTCTCACTCCCTTAAGTCCTACGACATTCCTTCTCCCTGGTGCAGGGGAGCTTGAAAGAGGTCTCGGACTAGGTAAGCGACAAGCACGAACAGACGAACCCTCCGTCGCAACACAAAACACATTAGTCGCACTTTCCACTTTTCCACTTTGACTTTCCACTTTACCACTTTGACCTTTTAAAAGCTTAACGTCGGACATAAGCTGGTTCCTGTCCGATGCCAAGGTTTCGACCTTCTTACCCAACACTTGAATAGCCAATAACATTTCACGCATTGAAGGTTCATGAGTGCCAATAGGGGGTTCTGAAACTACCACTACAGGAGAAGGATTAGGTTCAGGGGCATGGGAAGAGGAAAAATCTATAGATCTATTAGAGCTTCTTCTCACCCTATCTCTTTCGAGTTTCCGAGTATATTTCTCATACTCCAACCACTCGAATTCCGATAAAACCACACATTCCTCACACCGATCTCCTAATTGACAGGATTTACCCCGGCAATTAGCACAAACAGTATGAGGTTCGATAGAAGCTTTCGGAAGACGTTTGTTACAGTCTTTCGCACATTTACGATAGACAGGAGAAGGGTCAGCCATTATGAAAATCCAAAGAAAATCCAAAGGAAAGCCAAGTTCATCAACAAAAATCAAAAAAGGGTTTCAAGAGTTTTATTGAAGCAAAAAACCAACACAGCGAAAGCAATAAAACCAAAACCAAGTACTTCACCAATCGGTAGAAACTTGAGGTCAAGTGCGAGCGGAACCAATGTTGTCTGGACCACCGACAGAGAAGAACTGGTTTGGTTGAGAAGTATATGCGGTATCTGGCCGATAGTCGGCGCTGGTGGGCACACCCGACAACCTTCATGGCGATCGCTCGCGAGTTTTTGGAATCTGTCGACCGTCGGAGACGTCAGCTATTTATATATTCACCGGCTAAGTTTAATATTTAAAAACCATGTATATTGGGGCAAACCACCCATTCAAGTTTTTCCATCCCCCTCCCATGTAATAACTGCCTTTCCCTACCCTACCACTTATCTCAATTACAGGAATGTGTAGCCTACTACCCTTAACCTAACCAAGGATGCAGGATCGTAACCTAACCTAGAGCGCAGGACCATTACCTAGCCTATGCAGACTAGGATGCCCAGCCCACCTAATGTGACTTCCAGAGCTGTAGATGGAATCAATTTAGGATAATAGCCTACTGCTTGCCAATACATAGGAGCTTGATGTTTTTCTTTTATCGCGAGTGAAGAGAGCGCATGCCAAAGCAAGAACCATTAGATTTTATTAAAAAATATACCTGAATTAATTATCTAAGGAATAATAATCAACCAATGATGTTAGCACGCGGCATTACCCCTTGCCAGTACATAGAAGCTTGATGTTTTTCTTTTTTCCCCCGAGCGAGGCGAATGCACGGTAGAGCAAAGACCATTGTATTTAAGATATAACATTTTGAACAGAAAAAATGTTTTCTTGTAGTAAAAAATGTGATTTCACCGAATTTGACTTCATTTCAATTATAATAAAACCAGATTTAGTGATTCTGTAGTAGGGAAGCAAGTAGTTGAACGGGTTGTTCTATTTGTTTGCCATTGAAGTGAAGGTCAAATTTGGTTAAATCATGTTATTTACTGGGTTTTATTATAGTTACGGACGGAGAGAGCTTTCCTACTAAAAAAAACCCGTTTTCTTCAAAAATAAAACTTATTATCAAGGTTTATCAAGGTAAGTAAATACTTAGTGAAATATATATACATAAATATATATCTACCTACATCCGTCAAAAAAAAAGGGCAATCCCCAGTGGGAACCAAAGGTTTGGGGAGGGGAAAACACACTTAGGAAAACGGTACTGTATACATAGGTAAAACAAACCTTTTCTTCTCTATACATTAATTTCTTGGACATATAATAAAACCATGGAAAACTGCACAAATGACTGGAAGGTTTGTGACCTGGGAAGGGGGTCCGGGAGCTTGCCCCCCGCCTAGGGGTTGTAACCTGGGAAGAGATTCTGGGAGCTTGGCCCGGGCTAGGGGTTGTGACCTAGGAACTACTAGGTTAGGTAAGTTTGCTAGGTTCTGTACCCTTTCACAAATCTCAAAATTGTTAAATAATCATGTTTGGCCTATTTTCAGCCATTTAGGCCCTAAACGATCCATATATTTTTCCAACTGGTTATCTTCTACTTAATTTGCATTTCTGACCAGTATTACTCCTGTAAATCACTCGTTTATAATATTTCCCCACCCAAAAAGCCCAGGTTTCCCACAGGGGTCCAACATAATTGTCTATATAAGGGGGCCCAAAAACTCATGAAAGGGTTGTTTGCCCCAAAAATCATGGTTAGAAATGCATAGAACACAAGATAGCGAGGAGGAAAAATATATGGTTCATATATTTGGCTAGAAATGAGACTCTTATATTTACTGAAGAATCCTCTAAATTCTGAAAGATCTAGTCTATTGAAAGTAACATTCGTCATAAACTAGACTTAGACGTGGGTAACAAATATGATCTGCACCTTCCAGGTTATGCCATCGGTAAAATGTCTTGGGGCCCCATGAATGCAGACTCAAAATATGGTGGGCTATCCAACATTGCAAACTACAAACTTATCTATCAATTTCTATTTGAAAAAATTTCTAAAGATATCCTAATATACCTGACCTAGTATATAAATAACAGGTACCAACCTTCGGTAAAATGTTGAGTGTTTAATTTCGGAAAATGTCGTAATTTCGTAAACACAGTTACTCTTATTCTCGTTTTCCCAAGTATCAGGCTATCAGCTGGTAGTCAGTGTTGCCAGATGGCTTATCAAAATAAATTCCCCAAAACAACCCAAAAAAATCTCCATTTCCTTAACTATATTTTCTTTCGATCCTTTAGGCGTTACTAATATAGAAATTACTCACTATACTTCAAAAGTGCAAGGAAACTAATTGCAACAATATAAAGGTTTACTCATATATGTATACTATTCACAGAAATTTATACAGAATATCCCCATCAGACATACAAAATTCCCAGATCTAGGGATAAATTCCCAAATCGAGAGATAAATCTTCAAATCTGGCAACACTGCTGGTAGTGTAATGACACATCTGACTGCGGAGCAATACATTTGGCAGGAATGTTGGATTGTGAAAATATTTATTTTTCTTAATAAATTATCATTTAACAGTATGTTTCATTTTAATGTCATGTTAGGAAGATAAAATAAAAGATTTCATACTGAATGCATACTTAACTCTGTTGGTTTTACGATAAAAAGGAGAAATAACATGAACTACTTTTCTGAATTTCCCCTCGGACTTTTATGCAAGAAAATAAATGGATGTACACCATTATAATGCACGCATTCATATGCTCTCATACACACGCAGATCAATCATACACAGACACACAAATATATATATATATATATATATATATATATATATATATATATATATATATATATATATATATATATATATATATATATATATATATATAGCAGAAAGGCGAAGGAAAGCAGATACTTCAGCATTTGGATAGTTTATTGGCTAAGCTTTCGGGAACAACATTTCCCATCATCGGAGCTAAAAAAGGAATGTAAAACACAGATCCATAGACAATACGTTAGTCAACGAAATTGTGTTAAAAAGGCAAGAATTATAAAAAATACATCGAAATACTTAAAAAAAACTGAAGTGGATGAAATATACTAAAAAATAAATTAAACCATATAAATCAAATCAAAAACTAAAAATTAAAGCATTAAAACATTAAATGAATGATATAGGAAAAAGAGGAATATCAAAATCAGAACAAATACATAGAAAACTTTAAAGAAGAATTCACAAAACATCATAGATATGTGAAACAAAATAATAATACACAGAAATAACCTGGAATAAAAGAAAAAAAAAACAGACAAAATAAAATAAACTCTGGATAAGAATGAAACGCACCTAGTATGGAAAAAAATCCAAGACTACGACATGGAAGGACGGGGAGGTTTAGACGTTAGAGCATGTAAGTAATGGTTTGAAGATTAAGTGGTTAAGTCGTTAGGCAATATGTAAAGGAACAGAGGTTGTCGAGTGATTGAGAGTAGGGGATAGCTGTTTAATAAAAAGTGATTCTAGGGTAGGTAGAGAATAGCTATTGGGTGATTGGGCTAGTATTTTGAAATTAGAATAGTTAATTAATTGCTTGCATTGTTGAGCGTGATTACGTATGGAAGAAAATTCTTTTTTATTTAAAATACAACCTGTACGGTGACTGACTCCTCCATGAGAGTCAATGCGGATCCTCAAGAGACGGTTGGAACAACCAACATAGGTTCCTAAATTACATTTAGGAAAATTGTATAAGTAAACAATTGAGGACCGCATCAAAGTGTCTTTGAATGTGAACATGCTGCCTATGGATAGTGGATTTTTTAATACAAACTTAAAATTATCATATGGATACAAATTAGAAAGATCTTTCTCAAGTTTACATTTAACATTTTTTATAGTTATATATAAATGGTAGAGACACATACATTTGCTTCTTTGGTACGTTTAGTACGGTGGCTTTCGGAATAAAAAAGATGAGCTTCAGAAACGGCGGCCTTTCATGATTTTAATAAAACTTGTGATCTAGTCAGATATTGGCTTCCTTTCATCGATATTAAAGGACTCAACCAAACTGATAGAGAGAGAGAGAGAGAGAGAGAGAGAGAGAGAGAGAGAGAGAGGTTAATATTTTTCTTTGATTAAAACCATTGTTTATATAACGAAAAACGTCGATCAAACATTTAATACTTAAAATGTAAAATAATTTTTCATTTTACCTAAATAACCTTTACCTAAATTATCGTAACTGCTTCATTAGTTAGGTTTGGGGGGAGTTAGTTCTGTACCTTGCTGAAACGATACCCATCCACCGTTCTCAGACAGGCTGCCTTACCTTAGGCTAGGGAGCGTCCTCCCTTCCTTGGTGGCCGCTTTGGTACAGAGCCTCCTCCATAGAAGACCCTTCTCTTCTCCCCTCCCCACCTATCTCTTGTATGGCCTAGCCTATACTTAAGTTAGTCTATACCCATCTGTCCCCTGTCCTACAACTCCTCCTTAGGGTGGAGTGATAGGGCTACCTTGAGCTCCTGTGTGCAGTCCGCTCTGGTACATATACCCTTCATAGTGTCCTATGGGGTTAGCCACTTGATGCGTTTTGTCCACAGGGGTTCTCCCCCCCTCTTGGGTGTTCCCTAGCCCTCCCTTGGACTACCCTGGCTCCCTGTCCTCTGCGGCCCCTGCTTCTGGGTGATAGGGCTAGCCTCTATCATGGGTACACCCACTCAGGTAGGATGTCTTGGGGTCCGTGGCCGTACCCCTACATCCCTCCTTCTGTCTCTTTCACTATCCTGGTGCCGGTCCCTTGCCGCCTCCCCTGTCGGTGATACCCACCTCCTACCTTGGTGACATATCCCTTGCCCTCTGGGCCGTCAGTCCTCCGTGTGCTGGGGGACTGCCGCCACCCGTTGGCGTCCAGCCGATGGCCTTCCCTCTTACCTCATAGCTTCGGTCGTCCGTCCACCGGTCCGGCCCCCGGAGTGCCGGCATCCACTGCCGGCAGTCCGGTTCTGCTATACCCATCCTTGTCCCTGTCACCAAGCCGGCAACCTTCGGCTGCCGGAGCCGCCTCTCCCCACTGGCGTGCCGCCGCTGTGCCGACGGCCGCCATCCTGATATTACCCCTGACTTTTATATTTGTATTCCCTAATGCCAGAAACTCTGCTGGAGCGGCCTCCGGCGTGCCATCGGTCTGCCGGAGCCTTCCGGAGGCGTCAAAGCAACTTGCACCCCCTCTACTAGCTATCATCTCATGTTGATAGCCCTACATCGCAACCAGATGGTTTGATTACATAAATAGATAGGTATTATCTTACCGTTCTATTAGTAACCATGCTGTCTTCTTGCAGATCACAGATTTCCAGCAGGCTGTGTGTATCTTAGCACGGCTGGTTGCCGGAAACCGTTACCCTATGGGATCTTCTACGTTCCCAATTCTAGGGTCTGAGTGGCCTCAGTCCCAGTTTTATATCCTTGGCAATTCCCAATCGAATTCCCACTGCCTTCCTGGCATTCTATGTTGAATTCTGTACTGTGCCCTCAGTCACAACAAATTGTCTATGGATAAGGTCACGGTAACCAGCCGGGCGGGTTACACGGAGTATGTGTCTATCTCCTTCTTTTCTGCCCATTCTCTGATCATCACACTTAATATTAAGTTAAAGATTAATCATTTAATATTTAACTTTAGAATAGAAGTCATTCTTATGACTCCCCCATACTCATGTTCTCTTTCTCTTACAGGAGGAGCACGTGAAGTGCGACCACGGCTTCTGTGCAGTGAAGCGCTCGCACTTTTATGGGCACACGGCGTGTAGGACTCACACCCCTTGTGCCAACAAGAGAGGTGATCTGAAGTTCTGGGACCCGCAGAACTGTACGGTCTGCCAGGAACGCCTGGTCGAGGCGTTCAATAACCCTCCCTCAGCGGAGGTTAGGGACGCTTCTCGAGAGAAGCTACGCAAATGGGTGCGTGGCTTCCAGAAGAACGCCACTGGACCGTACCTTGCCACTGAAGACTTGAGGGCCTTACTGTTCCCAAAGGCATCCCCAGACTCTGTGGTCCCCAAGGATCAGATCCCCACCGTCCAGATCACGGTGGAACCCGATGTTGTCATGGCCCAGTCCATGCACGAGTGTCGCCTGGATACTGACAACGCGGAGCGTATGTCGGAGGTGTCTACCTCCGCCACCCATCTTAAAAGGGTATGATTACTTCATCTCCTCTTAATCCCGAGATGGGGAGAGCTGGGCGTGACCGTATATATATATATATATATATATATATATATATATATATATATATATATATATATATATATATCGCCGGATACTTTGCTATACTACAAAGAGAATATAACATTGTTTTTTACATGATTATACTTTTTAAAAATATGCTATTTTTTAAGTGTAATGGCTATTGGATTTGAAGTACTCTACACGGAATAGGTATCTATTTTGTCACTGTATTATGAAATTAGGTTTAGATTCGTCTCAAAATCCGTTATATATATATACACATATATATATATATATATATATATATATATATATATATATATATATATATATACACATGGAGATAGAAAAATAGATGTAATATGATTTTAAACTATTGGTTAATGAAACAAAATAACATGGGAATCATGTACTAAATTATTCAAAATATCCTCCCCTTTCGAGAATGCCAAGAGATAACATCAGTGCAACTGTTCGCAATAACGGCGCATTTGCTTTCGATCGCCAATTAGGTTCCTTTTTTCAATGTCCTCAACAGTCTCATTAAGTAGCCTTTAGAGCCTAATTACTATCTGTAATGGCTCTTCCCACATTCCCTGCAAACCCATTGTTTCTAGGTCGAGTGTACTGATAATTACAAAGTCTGCAACCTTTTCCCATACTGCCTGTGTGAGACAGATAAAGAGGATGGGGGGGGGGGGGGTCACTGACAAGGCATTTTAACATAACGTTTACATATTAAAACAATCTTTAATCGTAACAGTTTTTTTATTTTCTTCCAAACTATTCTAGTTTAAAATAAGAAAAAAAAATCCTACTCTTTTCTCTTTCTCACTCAAAAACAAGTTTTCCTTGAGATTCAGTCATTATGTTTCATGTAAGCTGATTTATAGAAATTTCAAAAGGTGTTACACAAAAACTGCCATCACTACAAAACACACATTTAGCATTTGATAAAATATTTCACTTAACTAAAACTTTATATAAAGTTACCTCACACAAAATTCCGCATGTACATGTATATGTACATCCATATATATATATATATATATATATATATATATATATATATATATATATATATATATATATATATGTGTGTGTGTGTGTATATGTATATGTATATATGTATATATATGTATATAAATATATATATATAAATATATATGGGTGTGCGCATCTAAATGCATGATAATGGGTGTGTACTATTGTAATTAACATCAGCAGCATATATAATATAGTAAATCTCAAATTATGTATCTAGGATTATTTCATTTATATTCGTTAAATCATCTATGCTAAAATCCTATTGCTAGCCAATTACAGTTTTAATTTACCTAAATGTAAAAATACATAAAGCTCTATATAACATAGACGACCAATAACTCAAATAAACGTTCAGGAAAACCAAAGTTTTTCTTAGAGATGGTCAAACGCAAAGAGCAATTACAAGGACATTTATTTAAATGTATAGGTCACCTTTCAAATCCTCTTAACCAGCGATACATTTTCTAATGATGCTTTGGGAAAATCCAGCAAGTACAAATTCAGTATTTTGGGCAATAATATATTCAAAACCTCTTCACTTCCATAGCATAAGTATAACACAGAAGGGACTCGATGGCTTTCCAGAAATGATAGTACAAGAGAAATAACCAAATAATTTTCTGCCAAAAAATTTATATTTTCAGAGGACGGAAACCGTTTATATCTTTATTATAGCGAATATTTATAAAATAAGGGATTTATTGATACAAAAAAAAAAAATCGCAATTAATCAAGCCCTCGATGAGATCGATCGAGCGCTATCTATTTTCTTAGTGACATAGGAATAAAAATGGATATTCTTGAGAAATCAAAGTTTCAAATGACTTTTTTGTCTTTTAGGCTTTATCGTAATCTCATATACGTCTGTACCCTTTAAAACGAGATCCGTCACCCTCCTCTTGTCGTTTTCACACTCTTGTCTTGCATATATTATCTATACCCTAAGGATCATACGTCTCTCCAAGTATTTGTCATATTATCTCTCATATCTTATTCTCTTAGTCCCTTCCCTCGTTTCCGTTCTCCTTATTTCTTTGCCTAATCTCCCTAAGTAGCGCGTTTCTGCAAAGCATCCTGGAGCTTTAGATCTTAACTAAAGGACCAGTTTTACAGCTTTCATGAAACAACATATTACACTAAAAATAAATCACCATCAGACAACTGAGAGAATATCTTGAATGACTTCGTTCGAGAGAGAGAGAGAGAGAGAGAGAGAGAGAGAGAGAGAGAGAGAGAGAGAGAGAGAGAGAGAGAGAGAGAGAGAGAGAGAGAGAGATAGAGAGAGAGAGAAAAAAAGAAAAAATAGCAATTTTTTTTATACCTATGTTTGGGTGAGTACCTAGAAGAAGTGAAATCGTTGGGGGAAATCATCTGAGGTTATATATTCAGAGAATTTAACGGAAATATATCCAGGAAATGTATTTCATTCGCAGAGCAACAGTTTTTTTATATGTATTACTCGAGGCCTATCTTCGATGTCCGGAGACAGCAATAAACATTCGTATATACTTTGAAAAACAAAATAGTATTCATTGCTTATAGAATACATCATTACCTTCTTGCCTTTCGATCACAACGATGTAATGTCACTATTACGGAAACATACACAACAGTCCATGAATTTCTTTTATTCTTTCATAAAAGTTTTAGATTTTATTTAGAGAAAGGTGCAGTATTCCTCGGGTTCGATAAGTAAAGGAATTGATGAAGGGTAATCATCTATTGTATTTATGTTAACTTTCCCAATGAATTTATCGTGCCTTGGTTCGGAAGACCGAAGATTATATTTTAAGAAACCCTGCCAAAATGATTAAGGCACTATGTATTCTAAAAAGTAATTAAGTAATTTGTAGTAAAAAGTAATTAAAATACCCTGATACAATTAGTAACTAGAAGGTTATAATTATTATCAATATGATCATAATTAAGGAAGAAATTGGTAAATAATGTGCTAAATCATGGAATGTGGAGTTGTAATAGCAATCCAATGAAAAATGTTTACACCTGTTGACAAATTCAACAATCAGCAAATTTATTCATATATATATATATATATATATATATATATATATATATATATATATATATATATATATATATATATACACATATGTATGTATATATATATATATATATATATATATATATATGCGTGTGTATAAAATACCACAGATAAATAGAAAGTATAGTGCCAGCAGGTTACGCTTCTTGTAGACTATCAAGGGTGCTAATCATGTCTATTGAGATAAAGCCGGTCAAACAAACACACACACACATATATATATATATATATATATATATATATATATATATATATATATATATATATATATATATATATATATATATATATATATATATATATATATATATATATACATACCCGTAAAAATACCAACGATTGATGGTTTCTATAAAAAAACTATCTTATTTCCCTGTGATATAGGACATTTTCCTTTTATCGATCCAGCAAATCTTGCGAATTCTTATGTCAAAATTATTCTGAGATAAATATCAATTTCACGAAAGCTGTTCACCCTCGCCGAAACAGAACATTTCCTTAGGTAGAAGAATTAAGCATTAAGATAAACCTTTATCTTATCTTTATGGCCAATCACCGAGAAATAAATACTGATCCACCAAAAAAATAGTTATTATCTGGCTCATGTACAACTGACCTTTAGTTATATTCAATATTACTAACATTTTATATAATTAGTCAAACGGTGATTACATTTCTTGGAACTAAGTGATAAATACTATAAAAAGTATAATCTCTTGGAACTTTCTATCTATAAAGCATAAATGAAATATATAATTTTCTAATGATAGAACATATTAAAAATACATCCAGAAGTTCAGTAGTTCGGCTCTAACTTCGCAAAAAGATGTTGAAGGGTAATTTTGAAAGGTTATTCTACTTAACGTATTCCAAAAACAAACCGATATCCTCAAAATAAACTTAACAACGGTTAACAAACAGAATATACTAAATATTATAAGATGCATACCATATATAATTTGCATGTTATTTCTTTAGGCTCTGACTTGCTATATTTGTGTTTATATTTGCTAGATTCCTCCAATTCTAGTCTTATCTTGAGTAATATGCACAACTGAAATAAAAGCCATTTCTGATTTACATAAATAACTGAAATTATGAGTCATCGTAAACCTATATCAAATAAACTCATTTAAAATATCTTTAGATAACTGAAATTTTGAGTCTTGACATAAACCTATTTGGTAACGTCTCTGACTTGTGATCGCCAGACTGGGATTCGAGACCCGCTCAAACTCGTTGGCTTTTTTAGTGGCGGCAACCTACAATCCTTGGGAGCTAAGGAGGTGTTTGAGGGAGCCTATAGGTCTACCCGCTGAGTCATCAGCAGCCATTGCCTGGCTCTCCGCCATTCATGAGCGGCCTTTAAATTGGAAGATGTACAGAAGCCTTTATTCTGAGGTTTCCCCAAATGATATGGATACACAAATAATGCCAATGGTTTAGTTTGGTCATGTTCAAAATAGTCTCTGGAGGGTGAACTCAAACAATCATCATCATCTTCAAACATTTTCCGAGGGAATCCAAGACTCAATATCATTTTCCCTCCAATAACCTTTTTACAATTGCCACTCCAAATCCTGCGAATTAATGGTAGCTTAAAAAGGACTTTTTCTTTATCATTTTCCCGAACACCCACTCAACAAGCAAAATTGATAGCCCTGCCAAATTTATTTCCAATTCAAGTCGGAACAGAGGAGAAAATCTCTTTAATCATGCGGAGACTTTTAATGGCAGGATGACCAGAGAAATATAAAATATTAAATATTTTACCATTATTTTTCCTTTCCCCTTTATCAATCGAATACCGATAATATCTGAAATCCCTCACTCTGGTTAAGAAAGCTAAAATTATCGAAATACGAAAATATAAGTAAACAGGTTCGGAGAAAAAGTTTTATTTTTATTTCTTATATTATTCTGAAAGGGATATTTGTTACGTCTTACATTCTCTGGTTTACAGAATGTTCTGTGACACTTTTCCCTGTCGCTATGGAAGAATTTCCTTTTGTGGAGAGAGAACGCGAACATATGTTTAAGGATCTTGGATGGTGTGGATAAGATAAATTTGATAATCGGGATTATAGAAAATAACAGAGGTGTAAACATGCAAAGGTTGAAATATTATATATTTAGAGTTCTTTGCCTTTTCCTTTTAATCGAAGTTATTTTGATCTTAAAAATATAAAATGGCCATAATCATATACTAAAATATCAATTGATAACTTATATACGTATAAATATATTGATAATCACTGAAAAGATAAAGTCGAGTCCTGATATAAAGAATCTATATGGACAGTATAAAATGTCTTTCCATTAATCTTTCATCAGATTCCGGCAAGCAAGAACAATCAATTCAAGTGTACTGTGCGAGAGAGCCATTATGTTGTAACTGAGAGGCCAGGTGAATGCAACTAACTTATTTAAAGAGACAGAGAGCTTATATACAAGAGTTTCAGTGGAAGATAAAAGAAAATCAACCATCAATCCATGAAAAGGCAGGCTTATAAAGGTTCTGTAACAGAGTTGTAGAGTGATATATACAATAAAAAAGAAAACACCATTATAATGTGCAAGTGTGTGTGAAACACGAGCGGTACATGACTGCCCCATAAAAAAGACATACATGTGAAATGGAGTGCCCGGCTAAAACAATGCGAACGCTTCTCCGCCGACGAAAGGCAGCAGTTTCATCAAGTCAGCGTGTATGGAAGAGTCAAGTTGGCTGGGCAGCATCATCAAACAGTAGGACCAAGAGGACCTTGAGTAGGACAAAGCATTGAGGGGGATGGCAAGAGGGAGCGAGTCCTCCCATTTTGTAAAGCAGTTAGGTTATAACCGAGAGGAGAGGTGAATGCAACTAACTTTATTTTAATAAACAGCGAGCTTATAAACAAGAGTTTCAGAGGAAGAAGGTTACAAAAATTCAAACACATCAATTCATGAAAAGACAGGCTTAAATAGGTTCTGTTAACAGTGCGGCGTAGATCGACATACAATATAAAAGAAAATACCGTTACAGTGTACCAGTATGTGTGAAACACGTGCGGTACAGTACTTTATTTGCAAAGAGTGAGGTATCAATCCTTAGTGGCTCTTCCCCTAAAATAGCATCCACGGGGGGGGGGGGGGGGGGGGATTTAGTCATCCAAGCAATCACGATTGTTGTTGCTCAAGTTGGGAGACACTAAAACCAATAAGCATTCCTTACCTAAGTAGTACATGGCATTAGGCTATACACTTTGCCAAACAAACAGCTAATTACAACAAAATGTACACACAGTACACCTCTGTACTGCGTATACGGAAGGAATGACAAAACAATTTTGAAAACTGACAACTTCGATGAAGAAAACTAAAAGGAATATATATATATATATATATATATATATATATATATATATATATATATATATATATATATATATATACTGTATATATATATAAATATATATACAGTATATATATACAGTATATATATATATATATATATATATATATATATATATATATATACACACACACACACATATATATATATATATATATATATATATATATATATATATATATATATATATATATATATATATATATATAAAGATGGCTATTGTTTTAGACGAATTCGGTGTGTGTAAAATTTCTTTTTAAAAATATTCTGCTAAAAGTATGGATCCTGACATAAAAAATTCCCTAAAAGTATTGGAAAGGATATTCAGCCCTTAAGAACGCTTAATAAAAACTAACAAAATCAAAGCAGCTCCGTGCTGAAGAATAAAGAAAAATTGATATGGGAGAAAGAGGAACAAAACCAAAACTAGAATTAACGAATTATCACCGACAGCCAAGCCAGTATAAACTTTGTGTAAGATAAGACGAGCCATTTAATAACAGCTTACTTCGAGTAATCTGAGCTTTATCTGAATGAATGCTTTACATGATGTAATCGTAATCAAACTCAGAGTGACAGAAGCCATAAATCTCTTCTGAAAAATGAAGCTTCTTAATAAAATAACTGTAAGCAAATGAAGATAGGCCACTTATACAAAAACCTGCGTTTTTATTCAAGAAATTATTGTCTTTCAATTGAGAGAGAGAGAAAAAAAATTGCTGAGCTGAATAAATACAAATGTATGCAAATACAGCTATGGCACGGAGTGTTCATGGTTTTACACTATTGAAATATAAAGACTCGACTTTTTCTCCAATTTCTTCGTAAGGAATGCAATCTGGTGTGAAAACTATAGAAAACACTCACCTTGCACCTGGAAAACACTGCAAAACAGGCGAAATGACTGTATTTAACCAAGTGTTCTCAATTCATTAGTGTGTTTTTCCTAATGGCACAATTCGCAATAATCGAAACAGTAAGTCAACATTGATGACAAGATTGCTGTAGCAACAACAGCTTACAGCTTTTACGCAAAGCTGTAGTTATTAATACGATTCGTACTCATAAAAGGAGTCTTCACTGGTCTACAACTAACAGATAACCAGGCTTTCCTTATATACCCACTTATTAACTTTGCACCTCCTCCTCATAAGTAGGACGCATCTCTGCAGCTATGGAATCCTTTTTAGCTGTGTTATCCTAAAACTTCATTATTGGAAACATCGGGAAACGAATACCTAACAAGAAGCAATGGTCGATGGGCGTCTGCAGATATGTGGATATTAAACTCAGGAGGAGTCTAGTAACTTTCAAGAATGTCATTAAGAAGAAGTTTGGTAACTCAAATTTTCAGTGGAATAATAAATGCTTCCTCTGCAATTAAGAAACGCTACTCTATTCACTATACTATACTATGATGACCAAGGTCTACAGACCTTGATGATGACTATCGTTAACGTCTTCTTCGAATCACAACTGAAATCGAGAAAAGGATTTAAAAACTGCATTTAAATGTCCCCAGTGATTTTTGTGGGAGATGCTTTTCTACAATAGCCACTAATCACCAGATCTATCACGCCCAGTCGTGAGACTCAGAAGAAGAGAGATACAAATGAAGGCAGAAGGACGACCTTTTCTATTCAATCTCAGAATTATAAGAGGAATATTCAAGGGGAATACCTTAAAAGATACGATAACATTATGTCTGGTATTTCATCTTATCTCTGTCATGGGGTTTGTTTTGAAAAGTTTTAATGGTCAGGTTACTCAAGAACGGCAAAGGTACGGGACAGGACAATGCCCCAGAGATAAATCACATAGAAATATATATATATATATATATATATATATATATATATATATATATATATGTATATATATATATATATATATATATATATATATATATATATATATATATATATATATACACACACACACACACACATATATATATATATATATATATATATATATATATATATATATATATATATATATATATATATATATATATTTATATATATATATATATATATATATATATATATATATATATATACACACACACACACACACACACACACATATATATATATATATATATACACACAAACATATATATATATATATATACACACACACACACATATATATATATATATATATATATATATATATATATATATATATATATATATATATATATATATACACACACATATATATATATATATATATATATATATATATATATATACACACACACACACACACACACACACACACATATATATATATATATATATATATATATATATATATATATATATATATAAAGCGCGCGTGTGTGTGTGTGTGTGTGTGTCAAGTCCGACACTCGGGTATGGCTCGAGTATTAGATTTTCTAAAATTTCGGTAAACGTGTATAATATAACTTGCATTTAGATTCTTTCTCACACCAAATGGAGTCTTATTTAGATTTCATTTAATCAGATGCTAAACTTCTTTGAGTTTTATAAAAAGAAATCATAGAAGTTTTTGATATGACGTCTTAAAGTAATTCACCATCACATTAGGCCAATAATTATGCACTCGGTGGTTCGTGCTGTCACTGCATGGTGAGCACTCGATATCACACATTGAGAACGGCATATATTTCTATGGGGATATTCATTTTTTTTTTTATAAAAAATTATAGAATAACACTGACCATTCACTAGGGGAATGATTCTACAATTAATCACCGATACTTATCACCAGATAAAGAGGATGACAATAATTGGAATGGAATATACTAACTGGCAACCCCACGAGAGTTTCTTAACGAACTACGTACGATGAATTTTGCAATTTTCTTGCATCAGTTTTGACGCCGACTGCATAAGTCTTATTGATATATTTGATTTACATCCATTATCTGGCTGGATCGTCTCTACGATGTTATTCAGGACACATGAAACACTGTAGTTATTTACATTTTAAATCTAAATCTTTGCAGGTGATTTAATTCTTTTATAAGTTTTATTTCCCACACCGACAGCCGTAATGAAATCCTAAACAAAGTCTTTCATAACTGAAAAGGATAAACATAATGTTGATCAACTTTGAACGCATCAATGGAACCGAAAAAGAAACATACTGTACTGTATATCTGAAAAATTGGTACAATATTTTTGCACTTTTATTTCATTTTGAGAAGGCTCACAAGTCCATATATACAAACACATTTACAAAATATATTTCTAAACTATTCAAAACGCTAACTTCCCACATCAAGGTCAGAAATGACTTGCGGATTACCAAGTTTCACTAAGGAAATTTTCCTTCGCCTAAAAGAAGGAAATTCAATTACTCCTCACTAGAGGAAAAAGGTAATAAGAGGAAATTCAATGATATGTAGTCAGAGTTTATTTTCTTTTAATATACTTTTTGATTTGGCAGAATTCCCAGTCGGGAAACACCCAAATCTAAATTGAAGTTCCTCTTGAAGTTTCGCTAGGAAAAGAGCAATGGGCTCAATGCTGCGGAAACTTCTGATAAAGGCAATCTAAAGAAAATAAAAGAAAAAATCAATAGCCCGAGATTTATCTCATTATGATTTTACTTTCTATAGTTCTTAATCAACTGTTATCTTTGGCTTCAAAACAGATTCATAGTTCTTCTCTAAATTTTTTTCGCTCGTTATATACGATTAAGTTTATATATATATATATATATATATATATATATATATATATATATATATATATATATACAGTATATATACATATATATATATACATGTATATACACACATATATACATATATATACACATATATACATATATATATACACATGTATAGACATATACATATATATATATATATATATATATATATATACATATGTTTACATTATACATATATATACATATATATACACATATATTTGCATATATATACATATATATATATATATATATATATATATATATATATATATATATACATACATATATATACATATATATATAAATATATATATACATATATATACATAAATATATATACATATATATATAAATATATATACATATATATACATGTATATATACAGTATATACAAATATATATACATATATATATATACATATACATATATATATATATATATATATATATATATATATATATACATATACATATACATATATATACATATATATGTACACACACACACACACATATATATATATATATATATATATATATATATATATATATATATATATACTGTATACACACATTTATATATACATACATATATATATATATATATATATATATATATATATATATATATATATATATATATATATATATATATATATATATCAGCGATGAAGGCCTAGGTCTTCCAACTCTTCTATTGCCTTGTGGAGCCCAGCTGAACGTTTGGTGAACTAATCTCTCTTAG
Organism: Palaemon carinicauda; assembly: GCF_036898095.1. Taxonomy (NCBI): domain Eukaryota; kingdom Metazoa; phylum Arthropoda; class Malacostraca; order Decapoda; family Palaemonidae; genus Palaemon; species Palaemon carinicauda. The sequence continues at coordinate 9,544,259 of NC_090767.1, forward strand.
GGAGAGCGAAGGCCATGCCCAAACCATCTCCATCTACCCTTCATCTTGATCTCATACACAATGGCAGTTGAGTAATCTTCGTTATAGTTTTATTTCCAATCATGTCCTGCCATTTAACGCCCAATATCCTTCTGGGGACTTTGTTCTTAAATCTACTAAATCTATTGGAGATTGCTTCATTGTCATACCATGACTCATTTTCATATAGTAACACCGATCTCACTAAACTGATATATAGTCTGATTTTTGTATGTAATTTCAGGCGATTTAATTTCCAAATTTTACTTAACGTAGCCAATGTCTGATTTGCTTTTTTCAATCGTTCGCTAAACTCTAATTCTAAAGACCCTGTATTCGAGATCATAGTTCCTAAATATTTAAATGAATCTAACTCATTAATGGTCTCTCTTTCATCTTCCATTGCATACTCCTTTCTCATCATCTCTGTTTTTCTTCTGTTTATCTTGAGCCTAACCTTGAGCGCTAATTCATGTATTCTGGTAAGCAAGCATTGCAAATCATGTGTTGTTCTGCTGAAAAGGACAGCATCATCAGCATACTCTAGGTCTGCTAATTTCCTATCACCAATCCAGTCCAATCCTTCTCCACCATCTCCAACTGTTATACGCATTACAAAAGCCATGAGTATAAACAACATGGGTGACAACACATTCCCTTGAAGTACTCAGCTGTTCACTGGAAATTCATTTGACAAGACTCCATTAACATTAACTTTGAACTTGCTATGCTTATGAATAAACTTAATAAAATTTACATATTCAAGAGGAATGCCATAATGACGCAGGATTCTCCACAAAATTGGCCGGTGGACACTACCAAAGGCTTTTTCTTTGTCCACAAAAGCCATCAAAAGGAGATTTCTATATTCTACGCATTGCTGTACAACATGTCTCTAAATGAAAATTTGGTCAGTGCTACTTCTAACTTTTCTAAATCCTACTTGTTCATCTCTCAGCTTTTCATCAATCTTTCTCTCCAGTCTCTCTAGAATAAGCATACTAAACATTTTCCTAACTGATGTAAATGTTATGCCTCCGTAATTATTGCAATTATTATTTCCTTATTGAATTTGTATCTTGATAATTATAATCCGATTAACAAATGTTATAGAAACCAATGATGGCGCAAGCTGGTTTGTACCCTAGGAAGAACTAATATAGAAAATGCCATCTCTTAATGATCCTCAGAAATATGACGATCGACTGTATATATATATATATATATATATATATATATATATATATATATATATATATATATATATATATATTTTATATATATTTATATACATATATTATATATATAAATGTATAAACTTTATTAATGGATGGATGTAAGAATTAAGCCAAATGGAAGGGCTCTAAGGCCATGGTACAACTGGGGAATAAATCCTGCTGTTGAACCATGAGGTAAAAATGAAAAATTGGACAAAAGAGAAGAATGAAATCAGGTAACAGATGGAAGTACAAGGTTGAAAAGCTCTAGTTTGCGCAGACGGAACAGATCGCTCGGTGGAGTAAGAATGCTTCACATTTGTTTACGTTCTCTCTTTTTGTTTTTTCACTTCTTAATAATAGCGTTGCTAAAAAAATATCCCTCAATGGCCAATAATTAATATATTCCGATATAATATATATATATATATATATATATATATATATATATATATATATATATATATATATATATATATTTATATATATATATATATATATATATATATATATGTATATATATATATATATATATATATATATATATATATATATATATATATATATATATATATATATATACATATTGTTAGGTTGTTTGACTGTCAAACAACCTAGTTTCGATTTCTATTTTTAACTGCCCTCTTTTTCTTGGTCAAGGCAGGTGCCTTGTTTACTTTTGTCACGTTGTGATTGATTTTAGGCAGTCAGGTTTGGGAAGCCAGAGGGACCGTTTCTCGTAATGCAGTCGAGAAGGAGCGGCGGGCCCAGCTTTGGAGTGTCTCCTAGTTGGTGGTGACTTGTCCTCGAGGTCGAGATGGTTTGGAAGCGTTGTTCTTCGGTGGCAGCAAAGTGGCTGTTGTATCGACACTGTCGTGGTAGTTCCCGCAGTGTTCGATGGACGTCCTCGAGGATCAGGGATTGTTTGTGGATGTTGGAAGAGCCAGTGCATGGGCTCGTATTTATTATTTGTATATTAATGAGAAGTTTCATTTTTTTAAATTTTCATGTCTGCTGCTTACTGTTTGTTGTTGTTTATTAATTTTGATAATTGTTTGTCATGTACGTTAACTTCAAGTAAACTATATTTGGTGATTTTAAAGTTTAGCTGATTTTGTGGTAACGATCTTTTGTCTCTGTGCTTCCCAATACCTGTACTCATTGTAATTATTGTATATACTTGTAATTATTGTATATTTTTTGTAAAATAAATTAGGTTAAGGTACTTGAGTATTTTCTGTTTTACCCGCCCCTTTGGTTGTTGCAGTCCATCGGTTCATTCCAGTCCCAATTCTTTTATTTTTTTTTTTTTAAAGAACCTGTTGAACCATTAAGGCGGTTCGTAACACACACACATATATATATATATAAATATATATATATATATATATATATATATATATATATATATATATATATATATATATATATATATATATATATATATATATATAGATTTTGAGATGAGAAAAAAAACATTATCGCGCTCTTCATCATGAATATCGTCTAAAAAGACATATTACATCTGCTCTTTAGATTTTGCAAATGTGGACTGAGAAAGACGTTCCTCTTTGTCTTAAGAACTGATAAGCCTTCTTAAACGTCCCCAGGATTCTCTTCAGAGTAAGAGGCTGAAAGCAAGATGACCAACATTTACTCCAATAGCTCTTGAGTGACAGGGACTAGAGGTTCAGTTTGCACTCTTAGAAATAGATCCTTTACTTATTTTTTCTTTATTTCATTTGTTCGTTAAATGTTATGACGAATATTTGCTGTGAAATAACTTTATTATTTTTAGGTTTCTTTACATTTTTTCTCCTTTCATTCCAAGTACAAGTATCTTCCTATCGAAGACATCGCCCCTTTACAAACTTAGCAGCGCCTTACGTAGTCTTTTGGAGTCCTTAGACTATTTGTTTCCTAAAAGAACAGATTTGAAAATGATCACGTCAGTTCTAAGGTCAAACATATGAATGAAATGTTAAAATTTGGGCATTCAGGAAGCCTGTATACAATACAGGTATTAGTTTATCAAAATAAATATATATATTTATATACATATATATATATATATATATATATATATATATATATATATATATATGTATATGTATATATATATTATATATACACACACATATATATATAAATATATATATATATATATATATATATATATATATATATATATATATATATATATATATATATATATATATATGTGTGTATACTGTAATGTATAGTTTCCCCTTAATGTCAGATAAGCAAATCACACAATGAAAGATATTTCTTTATTATACAATATATTATATCATAAATTACGAATTAGGACTTATGATTTATCTGTTATAATATAATAAATGATTGTGCGATCAAATGCGGTAGTTTGCATTTAGCAAATTGGGCAAGTATAATCCTAGTCCAAAGAACAACACAAAACAAATCTTTCAATGTAACGGTGGATTTACCATGCGAGCTGAACCATGTAGTTATTTTATTTTCATAAAAGTTGAGAGATATATATATATATAATATATATATATATATATATATATATATATATATATATATATATATATATATATATATATTCGGCTTATACTCTCGATGCCTGGCGGATGATCTTACTAGAATTCGTATGGACTGGCAGGGGTCACTTGCCTTTGATAGATAGGCACTGCGCATCACAAGGAACTGGCTAGCCTTTGATGAATCTAGCTAATGAATCCTCTATGAATTTAGTCATTTTATGGAAAGCGAAAATGACAGAATGGCCCCCAGTCCCGGGCGTAGCGGGGTGCTAAGAATCTCCCAGTTTATAAATACTATAGAAAAATTGGAAATTGGTAATTGGAATGCTAGAACTACGAATCAGATTGGAAAGTTACAGCAAGTGGAGAATGAATTTATGAAGTAAAATTTGGATACCTTTGCCTTAAGTGAAACGCGTTGTAAGGGGATTGACTGAGTAGAGAACTGTAAATAGAAGATTGTTACTTGCAAAGCAGAAATCAAAACAGTGCAATATGAGCATTATAGTGTGCTATGCACCAACAAATGATGCCATTGAAGAAATAAAAGATGAAGACTATGAATATGCTAAAGTTGGAAAGATTAATCAAGGCATGGGGAATGTGATAGGTGTTACGGAACTTAACGAAGTTGCAAATGAAAGGGGAGCCCATTTTATAAGTTTTTGTTCAGCAAATTATCTTGTTATGGGAGGTATATATTATTTTCCAGCACAAGGACATTCAATCCACATATATACATGGACTCCATCATGTGGCAATTACATAAATCAAATAGATCACAGTCATTAATAAAGAGAGAAGGAGAACTAAGAAATGTGAGAAGTTATAGAGGTGCAGATATTGGTAGTGATCACGGAGCTCTTCATTGCCACATTGAAGTTAAAACTGAAATCCCCCAAAAGAAATGTAGATAGAATACCTAGGTTTGATAAAACTAAGCTTCTAGAAGATGAACACAGAGGATCCTTTGCAATTGAATGTAGGCATCTATTTACAGTTTTAGAGACTTTAGGAGAATAATAGCAGCCAATTAATGAAGAATGGTGTGATATTAAGAACATATAACAGTCCGTTGGTAGTGAAGTTTTAAGACATGTAGTTACAAGGAGAAAGCCACGGATATCAAATGATACTTGGGATACTATAAAGAAGAGACAAAGACAGAAATTGATTGTTGAAAGTTTTCGAGGAAATAATGAAAATTGCAAGGTAGAGCATGCAAAGTATTCCAGTATTGACAGTGAAGTGAAAAGAAAAACCAGGAATGACTGGAGAGAATATTTAGATAGTAAAGCAGATGAGGCTGACAAAGCTATGATTCAGGGAGTGCTATGGTGTAAGGAATGCTCATAGAATTAGTAATGAAATTCCTACTGGGGCAAAGAAAAAAACGTTTACCCATCAAAATGATGAGAGATGAATCTGTTATAACAACCTCGGTTACTATAACAGATTCAAGAAGAAAGGCAACGTTGGATGGAACACTTTAGTGAGGTCATGAATAGGAGATATGAAGGGAATAATTTGATTGATATACCTGAAGTGGAGGAAGATCTTCATGTGCCGATGAATGAATTCAGTATGTTTGAAGTCGAAGCTATTCTTAAAAAACTCGGATGAAAAGCCCCTGGATACGATAGAATAATTGCTTTGATGATATTGCCAGAAAATGAAGTGACTCTGAGAATAATTACAAGATTATTTTGTAGAATGTGGCATGGAGAGACAAAACCGGATGAATGGGAGCTAGGAGTATTGGTCGAAAAAAAAAAATAAATAAATAAATAAAAAAAAAATCTGACTGATTGCAATAATTACAGAGGCATCATATTTACGTCAGTTGTCATGAAAATATATAGTTTGCTTATTCTAAAGGAGGCTAGAGAGAAAGATTGATGAAAAGCTGCGAGGTGAAAAAGCAGGATTTAGAAAAGGTAGAAGTTGTAGTGACGAAATTTTCATTTTAAGACTTGTACAGCAATGTGTAGAATATAGGAATCCACCGTTGATGGCATTTGTGGATATGAAAAAACCTTTGATAGCGTGCACCGGACAATTTTGTGGAGAGTTCTGCGTTATTATGGAGTTCCTCATATATATGTAAATTTGATTAAGTCTGTTTATGAGCACAGTAAGTACAAAGTTAATGTTAGTGGAGTCCTATCAAATTAATTTCCAGTGAACAGTGGGGTAATCCAAGGGAATGTGTTGTCACCTATGTTGTTCATCCTCCTAATGGATTTTGTAATTTATAGAACATTTGGAGATGGTGGAGAAGGATTGGGCTGGATTGGCAATAGGAAGTTAGCTGACCTAGAGTATGCTGAGGACGATGTCCTTATTAGCAGAACACCACAGGATTTGCAATGCCTTCTTATCAGAATGCATGAAATATCGCAGGAAGTTGCGCTTAAGATAAGAATAAGAAAGATAGGGATGATGAGAACGGAATATCCAATGGAAGATGAAAAATCATTGGAAGGAGAAAAGATTAATGAGGTGGAATCACTTAAATATTTAGGAACTATGATCTTTAATACAGGATCTTTAGAAAGATTGAAAAAAGCCAATCAAACAATGGCTAGGTGAAATAAAATTTGGAAAACAAATCGGCTGAAATTACACATAAAAATCCGGCTATATATCAGTTTAGCGAGATCAGATTTACTGTATAGACATGAGTCATGGAATGACAATGAAAAAATATCCAAAAGATTTTGTAGATTTGAGAACAAAACCCTCACAAGAATATTGGGAGTTAAATGGCAGGGAGATTACTCGAGTACCATATGTGGATGAGATAATGGTGAGGGGCAGATAGAGGTTTGGGCCTGCTTTTCGCACTCCCCAAGAGGGATTAGTACAGACTTTCAACTGGGTACCTCAAAGCACTAGAAGAGTTGGAAGACCCCACCTACATGGCTGAGGACTATGAAGCATGAAGTAGGAAATGACGAATGGAGAAGTATTGATTTAATAGCTCAAGATAGAGACGACTGGCAAAACCTAACTGAGACCCTTTGCGTCAATAGGCGTGGAAGGAGATGAGGATGATGATATATTTAATATACAAAATAGGATTTCAAAAATATAATTTGATAAAATTGTATTAATTTCTCTTTAAAAGCTGTTATGTACAAGTTCTATACGCAGCCAACCAACAACTAATCGCTCCCTTCAATAATCACGTTATGCTTTTGAATACATGACCAGAAAGGAAATTATGTAATAAACATACAGTAGACACGGATGGAATTCGTCACTAAGCTTTATAAATACAACGAATATATTCATCACACAAAGCTAAGACAAAATAGCCTGACGTGTATCATACCTCACTAATAAAAGTTCGATCACATGACCAACTCTGTTGTCGTATTTATCCTAACCATTACAGCAAACCCGATTCAATTTCTCACAAGCTGAGAAAAGCGAACGTCTTACAAAAATTGTAGAAGACCACAAGATCCCACTACATATTTCGAAGACAGAGATGATTTGGACACAGTGAAAAGGGATGAGAAACTTTCCTTATTCTCCAGCACAGTTTACAAGTTTACCCTGAGTAAGTCTTTCGGCAAAATTGTTATTCACACTTACACTAACATAGGCCTAGGTGCGAATCCAAGAAATTTGCACTTGATATTTCACTAACTTTTGCGCCTGCACTCTACTCGAGTGCCACTGTTACTAACCTCCTACCCTCTCCCTATCTCTTCTTTATCTTATATCTATTCCCCTTATCCACATTAGGCCTCCCATTCCTCTCTTCCGCATACTTTAACCAAATTGTTCATTCAATTATTCAAGATTTTGCATAGGGAAAGAGATCTCCTCATTTCACTACCCGATGCCCACACAAACTTATTACTTTAATTAGCAGGAAAATGTTATTCTCAACTACCATAATTTCATTATATATAATCCATCTTTTTCATATTATTATCACGCTGATATGACCAATCTCTTGCTTGAGGGTACGCTATTCTATCTTATTTCTCTTCCTCTTGTTTTGTTAAAGTGTTTATAGTTTATATAAGAAATATTTACTTTAATGCTACTGTTCCTAAAATATCTTATTTTTCCTTATTTCCTTTCCTCACTGGGCTATTTTCCCTGCTAGGGCCTCTGAGCTAATAGCATCCTGCTTTTGCTACTAGAGTTGTAGCTTAGCATGTAATAATGATAATAATAAAAATTATTATTATCATTATTATTATTACAATAATAATAATAATAATAATAATAATAATAATAATGATAATGATAATATATAATAATAATAATTATTATTATTATTATCATTATTATTATTATCTCTGCTGTAACCAATCTCTTTCACATTATCATCTCGCTGATATGGCATATCCCGTTCACAATCATCACGGCAAAACCTATCCTTCTCTATCCAGTGAGGATAGCCTATGCCGTCTATCCTTCCTATCCCTTACAGCACACATACCTCACCCTTCCATTCTCTACCTATTCCCTTTACACAAGCACGCTCTACAGAACTTCCTTATCCCTGCCTATCCATTTCCCTATCCTATCCCACACGGAGCTCTATCCTCCCTAATGCAAACCTATAAACAGGGAAGTGTAAAGTATCCTTTGTCTCAATCTAAATTGCTAGTATCCTTCAGCTTCTCTCGTGCTTAACCTGAAAAAAAAAAAAATAACTCCTATCTTTTTATTGTAAAATATCCCCTGTCACACTGGTAATCCCACTTCAATCCTTTTGTGTTAACAAATATATTAATGTCTAATATATTAATATATAAGTTAGGGCAGAATGCTGTGTCCACCCCTCCCCTTCTCAAATCCCTGCCTCCCTCTCTCCCCAGACACCGTACTCCCTCCCTCCCTCCCATTCATTGCTTCCGCTTTGTCTGTCGTTCGCCTTCGCTCCTTTGTCCTACACTGAAAACTCCCTTCTCACACAGCTTAATTGCATAACACCCTTTCGCTCTTCTTCTCGTGAAGTCTTTCGCAAATTTCTCCTTTTGTTACACTCCTTTATTGTCCCTATATCTTTCCCTACACTGCACTCCCTGCTCCCTTCCTGCATTACAACCCCCTACGTTTTCAACTATTCTCTCTCCCTCTATAACCGTTGGATTGTTGCTAACCGCCATGGCTGCTCCCTCACACATATCATACACTGTGGCCTCTCTTCCTTCTCTCGAAGATTCTAGAAGCTTCTGTCGCGTTCCCCCTCTCGTCCCCCATACCTTACCTTTTAGAGAGAGAGAGAGACCGAGTAGGGTGCTACTATAGCGTGAGGTCTACCACACTATAGCGTGAGGTCTACCTCCCGTTAGCACTATAGCGTGAGGTCTACCGCTGAATTATTCGTCCCTCATAGATAAGACACATTTCATACATTTGTTTAAGCAATAAACACCCAATTTGTCTTAAAATGATAATTGTAATTTTAATTACAATGAAAAAAAAATAATAATGGTAAAAATTAACATGTTATCATATATTTCCATATTTATTCTAGCGATACAAAACAATAAACACTTAATTTAAACATATCTTAGAAATGACTTAAATAGATAACTGGATTTCTAATTACATTAAAAAAGGAATAAAAGTAAAAATAAACATTTTATCATATATTTCCATACATTTATCCTAGCGGTACACACTTCGTACATCTTCTAAGAAAGACAAATAGATCATTTGAATTTTTTCTCATCACCTTCCAGCAAAAATAAAGATGAGACCGGAACAGCTGACGACCAACACCTCGCATTAATCTCTTCAGAATCATCGTTTTAGCGTCCAACCACGATCGCTCAATTGCCTTTGTGTGTGCTCCTGTCGCTGGATCCACATAATATTTCTGGTGGTTCACTGTAGAATGCTGGTACCCCATGGCATTTAGGTTGCGGAAGGTCCAAGCTTGTCGCGTGGTAGACCTCACCCTCCGCCTGGGTAGGCGACATATGGCGGTAGACCTCACGCTATAGTAGCACCGAGAGTAGTCTATATTGTAGTTGGTTGTCACAACACAACATTAGCATGGATATTATGTGTAACCGGACGAGACGTTGGGAGACACGATTCAAAATTCTATACGAAAAATTTTCCGTCAACAGAACCTAATATAAGCCTTCGGCTTTCAATCCATCGTATACAGGCAACGGAAACCGCAATATCTTTGAGTCTTTATTACTTACAACCTTTAGACTCTAAAACTTGTCCTAATATGTTCATATTTATTAAGAAATACTTAATAATAGTTGAAGTTACTAACATAATTACAAAAATGAAGATATTCAGAAGATAAATACGTCCACAAACAATAGCCTACACGGAGAGAGAGAGAGAGAGAGAGAGAGAGAGAGAGAGAGAGAGAGAGAGAGAGAGAACTCTGCTTAGACTTTAGTGTCTATACTCATGCACGCACACACACTTAATTACGTTTCATGTATACTCATAGACAATGGGTATTGGTAATTATGCTCAAAATATTCAAATAATAAAGGAAATGTACATAAGAAACAATGGCGTAGGCCTACTTTTACATAATCACGAAGTAGACGTATTTTGTGTTCGAATGTCTTTAATTCTAACTTCGACTCTGCATAATCATATCATTGTAAAAGTTTTACGGTTATAGGCATGGAATATGCATCTGCAAACCAAGTCACTTAGGCCTACGCTTTAATAAAGCATAATATTCTCAAATAAAGTTATAATTAACGTCATTAAATCCAAGTTTCAAAAACGAAGCTGACGCCAAATTAAATCGAACGAAAATTCTTCGGTTAAAAAGACGTATACTATTGTAAAAAAATAAAATGAAATGACCCTTACTGTTTGGCATCGTAAGGGCGAGAACAGCTTACTCCAGGTAACTGGATACACACTAAAATGTTGTGTAATTTACATTTTCGCGAATTTCAATTACTTTTATCTATGACATATTGCAATTTGACATTTCCGTCATATTAAATGGAACAGATAGACTATAGGAACAAAATAAGTTATTGTTCACTCAAACACCACTAACTAGGCCTATGTTCTCATGCAACCTGCAGTACTCTAGCCTACACCGTTTAAATTATTTGCAAAGTTTTTCTTACATTTATTTAAATATTACTCGTTATTATTGTTCGTTTATCCTGCATTTGAAGTTCGTAAATAGAATGATAAAAGGTTTAAGCTTAAAAACATTTCAACTACTTCTGGCTTTATATTATAAGATGTTGTTGATTTCAAAATCGTCATAAACCGAAATTTCCCTCCTTTACTTCCCGTCAATTGGCCTTTGACTTCATCTTATTATTAAAAAATTTCCAACTTCTGTAAGTAAAGAATACAATAGAAGGTAATTCCTGAATTATTTATAATCACTAATCCGCACTGGCCAGCGGGTGATGAAAACTGGCCAAACCCAACATATGAATAAGGACATGTCTGAGGTCTTTGTCCTGTAGTGGAATAGAAACGGCTGCATTTGATGTCGATATTATTATTATTATTATTAAATGCTAAGCTACAACCCTAGTTGGAAAAGCAGGCCACTACAAGCCCAGGGGCCCAAACAGGGAAAATAGCCCAGTAAGGAAAGGAAATAAGAAAAAAATAAAATATTTTAAGAATAGTAACATTAAAATAAATATTTTCTATATAAACAATAAAAACTTCAATAAAAACAAGAGGAAGAAAAATTAGATAGAATGGTGTGCCCAAGTGTACCCTCAAGCAAGAGAACTCTAACCCAAGACAGTGGAAGACCATGGTACAGAGGCTATGACACTACCCAAGAGTAGAGAACAATGGTTTGATTTTGGAGTGTCCTTTGAAAAAAAAAAAAAGAAGAAACCAGTAACAACATCTAAGCAGATATTTCATAAATCAACTTAAAAAACACTTACGTTCATCAGAGAAAACATTTCTACCAAAATTCTCCCCAAAAAGTAGACAACTTTTCTGCTATAAAAATTGGCCAAACACCAGATGCGACTCAAGTCATGTCCGAGGCCTTAGTCCTGCAGTGAACTACATTTGTTGTTGTTGCTGTAGCTATTTTGTGTGTGTGTATATATATATATATATATATATATATATATATATATATATATATATATATATATATATATATATATATATATATATATCCACTAATAGCCAATTACCATATCCTGCAGCTTAGCGCCTAAGAACCTCCAAGTCCTTCCAAGGGACGAAGCAATATGAAACTATCGCTCAATTCAGAGGAAAATGATTCATTTCATTGAACGAAATAGTGTGAAAATATCGCTCAACTCCGAGGATGAACAGAGGGTCCCACAGTCCGAATGCTTTGGAAATAACATATTATTCTGAGAGAATATCGAAACAAAATCACTTGGGATTTTCATTTATAATAATAATAATAATAATAATAATAATAATAATTAGTTACTTGATTATAATGTCGCTCCAAGGGATCCACATTTCTAAGTTAAGAGGAATAATGAGTCACATGTGAATGGAATGTGTTCAACATCCTCTTTGAACTTGAAATTGAGTGTGTGTGTGCGTGTGTGTGTGATCGGGTTTGTACAAATGGGTCTAACCTACATATTTAGTAGGTTCCCTTTTCCTATTTAAGTAACTCAGTTCAGTTGAGCGTAATGTACAGTTAACAAATTGAAATGACATTTTAAAAACCTAAAAAGGATTTGTAAGAGAAATTTAGAAATTCGAAATGGCCTACACACACACACACACACACCGAAAACGTTGGCCTACACTTAATATCTCTCTTAAAACCTATTACAGGTTATACATAATGAATCCAAGATTATAAAAAAACGTATAATGTATCATAATTAGTATCACAATAAAACAGGACATTCATGCGTCCGACAAGATTGACAGATTGACCACTGAAATTGAAACGCCATCAACCGTTACCACAGACGCATGGTCATGCAACTTCCCGCCAATTTCCTAGATTATATTTGGTCCCTCCAACTTTTTTGTCTTTTGTTACATTATATTTATTCATATTTGCTTCTTATCACTTTACTTCACACTTTCCTCATTTAATTCTCTTACTAGTAAAGCTACTCTAAGTTCTACTTAAGATACTTATTATAGTGAGCCCTCGCTACTTCGCGGTTCGACCATCGCGGATTCACCACATCGCGGATTTTTTTCATAACCCATGTATATACATATATCATGGATTTTCCGGAAATTTCGAAAATACCGTGATGTGACCGATGGTGCGAGATTGGAGAAAGTAAGGAAAATTGAATCATGATTGATTTTCAATATAAATGAAACTTTGAGGAGCAACAAAGATATCATTTGTTAGAGAGATAGAGAGAGGTAAGGAATGGGAGGTAGTGAAAAGTAGCCCACAGAGAAAGAGAGAGAGAGAGAGAGAGAGAGAGAGAGAGAGAGAGAGAGAGAGAGAGAGAGAGGGGGTTTAAATGTAATAAACAAAATAATTTGATAGGTTATAACACATTGGTGCTTATGTAATATCAACTGTATACTGTAGACGGTTTGAATAAGTTAAGAAATTGTATAAACGATACTTTGTTAGTGTATTCGTACACTCTCGAGCGGCAGCTAGATGTCAGCTGATCTAATCACAGCCAAAAGTAAAACAAAAAGAAGTCAACAATACTCGATTTTTAAAACACACCCGAAATTTAAAAACAAAAGTACACGCTTTCTTAACGTGCAATTAACTATTTAAAAGAGTAGCAATTTTCTAGAATAAGATGATGTTTCCCAAAAAATAGTGGTTTGCTGATGAAATCGGATGCCTTATTTTTATCTATGATTGAAATGGATGTAGACTCGGCATAATTTTTTCGTTTGGTATTTAATTGACACTAAGAAAACTAATTTTAGTTTCTTCATCTTAATGTAAGTATTGTATAACACAAAGAGAGACAGAGACAGAGAGAGAGAGAGAGAGAGAGAGAGAGAGAGAGAGAGAGAGAGAGAGAGAGAGAGAGAGAGAGAGAGAATGAATCAGCTGTTGTAATCAAATGGCGTGTTTTTGTTTCGTGAGAATTTCATCACCATGACTATAACAACAACATACTGTACTGAACTTTACAGTATTATACAGACTACTGTAATATGATAAAGTAAAATATTTGTAATCTATTTTATATGAAATTGGGCTTTTTTTTGTTTAAAATTTACATTTACGTATGTAAAACAACTCTCTCTCTCTCTCTCTCTCTCTCTCTCTCTCTCTTTCTCTCTCTCTCTCTCTCTCTCTCTCTCTCTCTCTCTCTCTCTCTCTCGTAAATTTTTTTCCTGCTTTGCTACGTATGTATGATTTTATATAGATACGATAAATAATATTTGTAATAACATATTTTATAAAAGCTTTTACTGTAATATCATTATTTATCACTTTCATCATGCGCGTTAAATGCCTTTGTTTGTTTACTGAGCGTACTTAATGACGCCATCGTTTCAGGCGGCGTCATAAAGAAAAACATTTCATTTGGAAGTCCTAAGAAAAATTAAGTAAAACATTGGTAATAACCAAATCAACATACTGTACTGAATAATCGATATAATCGATGCAAAAACTAACCTATACACAGATGTGTAAATGCGTTTGTTTCTTCATTATGATCAGAGATAAACGTAAACAAAACATTGGTTGCCATTTTTCATCGTGCTTTTTGGCGTGTTCAGGAAACGCATGATATAAAGTCGCCTTTAATATTTGTGCCTGTTTTAGTTTAGGGTACTGTAGTACATGCATTAAGTGTTCTGTACATTAAAGGGTAGTTTGTTAACAGTATTACGTACAAGGGAAGGTTTTAAAAGTCGGAATATACATGTTAAATAAATAGGTAAATATGGTGTCACTACTTCGCGGATTTTCACCTATCGCGGTCGGGTCTGGAACCTATCTACCGCGATAAACGAGGGTTCACTTATATATTTTAATTCATTCTTTTCCTTTCAAGTTTCAACCATGTCTATACATTTTTAACGTGGTTAGAGGGTTTGTGTATCATAAACAGCAACTCTGTTATAGTCAGGGACATTCATACTAGGTTGGTTTGCTGTGAGTGATCAGACAAGTCTCCCACCATCACCAACCGGCAGTTGGCTAGCGTGATGAAGCCAGGCCAAACTCCAGATAAAACGGCAAATGGCAGCACTGCTCAATTAACTACATAATTATATAAAGTCTCTTTGAAATACCTTAGTAAGAATTTCATAAAATTTTCAGACATATATTGGAGTATTTACTCGAATACAATTTACAAATACATTATACATTGGAAAAAAAATTGTCTTAATACAAGAGAGAGAGAGAGAGAGAGAGAGAGAGAGAGAGAGAGAGAGAGAGAGAGAGAGAGAGAGAGAGAGAAAGAGAAAGAGAGAGATGCTCTGGTCAGTTCCATTGACTGAGTTTCATGAAGTACCAAAAATGCTATTCCTTCTGGACCTAGACTTTCAGGTATGATTATCAATTTAATTTCTAGAAGGTGCACAAAACAATGCTAATTATAAGATTTGCAGACGCTATGATTTAATATAATATATACAGTAGATATAATTAGATAGATAAATAGATAGATAGATATAATACAGCAACAACAACAAATGCAGCAGTTTCTAGTATACTGCATGAAAAAATGCTTCTGTCTGGGCTTTGGCCAGTTTTTATCAAAACGCTACCCACTGTGGATAGGTGATGGTGGGAGATTTTCGTCTGATCAATCACAGCAAATCGACCTAGTGTGAGTGGCTCTGACTAGTACAGCTTTGTTGATCATGGTGATACACAAACCATTTCACCATATTAAGGTATCCCTACTCAGAAAAGGTATACACACAGACGGCTAGATTTGTTATATATATATATATATATATATATATATATATATATATATATATATATATATATATATATATATATATATATATATATATATATATATATATATATATATATATATATATATATTTATATATATAATATATATTTATATATATATATATATATATATATATATATATATATATATATATATATATATATATATATATATATATAATATATATATATATATATATATATATATATATATATATATATATATATATATATATATGAAACTATCGCTCAATTCAGAGGAAAATCATTCATTTCATTGAACGAAATAGTGTGAAAATATCGCTCAACTCCGAGGAATAACAGAGGGTCCCACAGTCCGAATGCTTTGGAAATAACATATTATTGTGAGAGAATATCGAAACAAAATCACTTGGGATTTTCATTTATAATAATAATAATAATAATAATAATAATAATAATAATAATAATAATAATAATTAGTTACTTGATTATAATGTCACTTCAAGGGTTGCACTTTTCTTAGTTAAGAGAAATAATGAGTCACATATGAATGGAAGGTGTTCAACACCCTGTTTGAACCTGAAAGTGTGTGTGTGTGTGTGAAAATGTTTGTACAAATGGGTCTAACCTACATATTCATTAGGTTTCCCTTTCCTGTTCAAATGAATTCGTTCAGTTGAGCGTAATAAACAGGGCCACATAGATAAAAGTTCTCAATCAATACATCTACGTTGAACAAATAGAAATGACATTTTAAAAACTTAAAGAGGATTTGCCAGACAGCCTTAAAAATTCGAAATGGCCTACACACACACACACACACACACACACACACACACACACCGAAAACGTTGGCCTACACTGAATATCTCTCTTAAAACTTATTTCAGGTTGTACATAATATAACCAAAATTATGCAAAACGTGTAATGTATCATAATCGGTATCACAATAATACAGGACATTCACACGTCCGACATTGAAATTGAAACGCCATCAACCGTTACCACAGACACGTGGCCACGCAACTTCCCGTCAATTTCCTAGACTAAATCTATTTTGGTCCCTCCAATTTTTTCTCTATTGTTAAATTATATTTATTAGCATTTACTGCTTATATATATATATATATATATATATTATATATATATATATATATATTATATATATATATATATATAATGAACAAAATGTTAAACTACTATTATAACAAATAAACATCTTTTTCGACTACTACAAAATATTATGTTGTGAATTATGTAATTCAAAAATATGAATAAATGTATATGATTACGTGATATTGTATGTGGCAATATACTATATATTTTGTCATTGTTTTTTGTTTGTGAATGACGTTATGCCAAAACTATTGAACCTATTCAAACGAAACCTTGGTGGACATGTGGGGTATGTGACCCAAGGATAAATCAAATAGATTTTGAAGAAAATACATCGAAGTACAATTATTCTGTGGAGTTTAAGAGCGAATAAGACTGCTGCTTGGCGTGGCGAAGACATAATTGATTACTACTGAGTGTCTCTCTAGTTTCAACTTTAGAGTTGATAGTCCAATACTATATTTCTATTGCCTAATTTATCACAATTGAAATTAAATTAGTTTTAGAGATAAAACCTGTATGGAATTCTTATTCCATAATCAAGCACATTCGTCGACTTTATGTTTTGAATGAGTGTGAGTGAGATAACTCGCTTAACTTCGGCTCATTGGACTCCATGGAACGGTTGGACGATATTTGAACCGATGGCGGTTGATGGAGTGTCAATTTTGGAGGTAAATTTTTACTCATTTGTTAGAGCCTGTAAATGACACATTTTAATGTAATACCGAATATAATACATTTCCTTGTTTTGTATGGTGGTAAAATGATCTTTGTAACTGTGCAGCTGAATCGGTGGAACTTCAAAAGTTCAAACATGCAGGTATGTTGAACAGGCGGACCTAAGTTTATAAGTACATAGTTTATACATGAAAGATCTATTTTAATGCCCTTACTGATCTTAATATATTCTGAATATCACATCTCTTGTAGCTTATCTATTTCATTAGGCTGTTTTTCCCTGTCGGTGCCTTAGAGCTTATAGCTTCCTGGTTTTCCAAATAGGGGTGTAGCCTAGCTAGTAATAATAGTAAGAGTAGGCCAACGTTTTTGGTAAATTTGTATCAATTCATCAATGTAAGTTTTGCTAAGAACTTCTTCAGTCGAATATGTGTTGAGAGAGAGAGAATGTGCACCTGAATAAACTATATTTTGATATCTGTATATTTATGCGTCATTTATTAAGACTTAGGTAATGTTATAATTGATAGTTGGATCTCTCTCTCTCTCTCTCTCTCTCTCTCTCTCTCTCTCTCTCTCTCTCTCTCTCCTCTCTCTCTCTCTTTGCCGATGATGATGATGATGCTAAACTAGGCATAAATACTGCGAACTCAGAAGACGTAGCAGCCTTCAGAGAGGATCTAATGAAGTTAGGAGAATAGGTCTGTGTCTTCTTCATTTGCATAAAAAAAATGCCTTATTGAGAAAGTCTTCCAAGATTTTTTCGGTGATCAATCTATTCTGAAGAAGTGTTTTAAATCTTTCATTCTACCTTGTTTTGAGTATTGTTCTCCTGTCTGGTCCTCAGCTGCTGATTCTCATCTTAATTTGTTGGACAGAAACTTACGGTCTATAAACTTTCTTATTTCTGATCTAGATATTAATCTTTGGCACCGTCGTTCAATTATTTCATTATGCATGTTGCATAAGATTTTTCATAACTCTGACCATCCTTTACATTCAGATCTCCCTGGACAATTCTATCTGTTCGTAATACTAGCAGGCAGTTAATTCTAATAGCCAGGCCTTCTCCATCACGAGGCTCAATACTACACAGTATTCTAGAAGTTTTATTCCAGCTGCTATCAAGTTGTGGAATGATCTTCTTAATCGGGTAGTTGAACTCAGTAGAGCTTCAAAAGTTCAAAGTCGAGCAAATGTTTTTATGTTGACCAGGCTGACATGAATCTTTTATTGTTTATATATGACATATCTGTTTTTGACGTTGTTAATAGTTTATATAGGATATATCTGTTTTGACGCTGTTACTGTTCTTAGAATGATATATTGTTAAACTATTCTCATCATTTATATATTTCCTTATTTCCTATCCTCACTTGGCTATTTTTCCCTGTTGGAGCCCTTGGGCTTATAGCATCTTGCTTTTCCAACTATGGCTGTAGCTTGGCTAGTAATAATAATAATAATGATGATAATAGCCCAAAAAATGGCAAATGCCTTCCAACTGTGGGAAATGCAAAATCATGTACATAGTTTATAGTAACCCACAATCAGATGACTCACTGCTGGGTAATGAAATAGAAAGTGTGGACCAGGAGGAAGATCTCGGTATTATTATCACCAAGGATTTGAAGTTCACCAAACAGAGCCTAAAAGCTGAAAAGAAAACACAAAACATAATAGGTTACATAAAGAGACAATTCAATTACAGAGACAAGAACACTGTACTTCAGCTGTAGCCTACACAGATAAACCATAAGGTTAATACACTTCAAATTCATCTATCTTGCTCTTTTTTTAATATATTAAAAACTTTCCTTTATTCTTACACTAACATAGGCCTAGGCCCGATTTGCACTTAATTGTACACTAACTTTTACCCCCTGCACTCTGCTCGAGTGCTACTGTTCCTAACCTCCTACCCTCTCCCTATCCCTTCTTCATCTTGTATCTATTCCCCTTATCCACATTAAGCCTCTCATTCTTCTCTTCCGCATTCTTTAGTCAAATCGTTCATTCAATTATTCAAGATTTTTCATAGCCAAAGGGATCTCCTCATTTCACTGCCCGATACCCACATAAACTTATTACTTTAATTAGGAGGAAAATGTTATTCCCAATTAGCATATTTTCAATATATATAATCGCTTTTTCACATTATTATCACGCTGATATGACCAATCTCTTTAACATTATCATCTTTCTGATATAACCAATCTCTTGCTTGAGGGTACACTCGGGCACAATATTCTATCTTATTTCTCTTCCTCTTGTTTTGTTAACGTTTTTATAGTTTATATGGGAAATACTTATTTCAATGTTACTGTTATTAAAATACCTCATCTTTCCTTGCTTCCTTTCCTCACTGTGCTATTCCTGTTGGGGCCTCTGGGCTTATAGCATCCTGCTTTTCCAACTAGGGTTGTTGCTTAGCAAGTAATAATAATAATAATAATCTTATCCTTAGCTATCCAGTAAGGATAGGATATGCCGCCTATCCCTCCTATCCCACACAGCATACAAACCTCACCCTTCCATTCCCTACCTATTCCCTTTACACAAGGACGCTCTACAGAAATTCCTTATCCCTGCCTATCCATTTCCCTATCCTATCCCACACGGAGCCCTATCCTTCCTAATGCAAACCCAATTAATCTGGGAAGTGTAGCGTATCCTTTGTCTCAATCTATATTGCTAATTTCCTTCAACTTCTCTCCTGCTTAAGATGAAATAAATGAAATAACTCCTTCCTTCAATCGTAAAATATCCTCTCTCACACCGCTAATCCCACAAATATATTAAAGTTTAATATATTAATATAAAAGTTAGGGCAGAATCTGTGTGGATGACGAACGGTAAGGAAGGTCCTGTGTCTGCTTCAAACATGCTGTCTCCTCCCCTCCCCCTCTCAAATCCCTGCCTCCATCCACGGACGCAATTTTTTTCCCTTGTGTTAACAACACATAGTTCGATTCGTGCAAGTAGCCTACATCCTTTCCACATCATCATCATTACTTTTATATCTTTTCCTTCATTGTTGCACCTGTTTAAGCATTTCGAAGAATGAGGGTTTCAAAAGTCTGTCAATTTTACGTGTTGATTTCTTACTCTACCGCTAGAGTTATTGGGTCCTTTAACTGGCTAGACAATAATACATTGGATTCCTGTATCTAGTTACGGCTAATTTTTTCTTTGACTACATATTCAATGAATAGTCTGGTCTATTCTTTCCACATTCTCTTCTGTCTTTATACACCTTTCAAACGCTGAGATTACCAAACATTTCTTCGCTCAAAGGGTTAACTACTGCACTGTAATTGTCCAGTGGCTACTTTCCTCTTGGTAAAGGTAGAAGAGACTCTTTAGCTATGGTAAGCAGCTCTTCCAGGAGAAGGTCGCTCCAAAATCAAACCGTTGTTCTCTAGTCTTGGGCAGTGCCATAGCCTCTGTACCATGGTCTTCCACTGTCTCTTGGGTTAGCGTTCTCTTGCTAGAGGGTACACTCGGGCACACTATTCTATCTAAATTTTCTTCTTTCCTTATTTTGAAGTTTTTGTAGTTTGTATATGAAAGATTCAATTCAACGCTGTTGCTGTTCTTAAAATACTTCATTTTAGTTATTCATTACTTCTCTTGTAGTTTATTTATTTCCTTGTTTCCTCTCCTCACTGGGTTATTTTCCCTGTTTGAGCCCTTGGGCTCATAGCATCCTGCTTTTCCAACTAGGATTGTAGCTAAGCAAGTAATAACAACAACAACAACAACAACAACAATAATAATAATGATAATAATAATAATATCGCTCAAATCAGAGACCAATTGTTTTTTAAATGAAACGATTCTCTCTCTCTCTCTCTCTCTCTCTCTCTCTCTCTCTCTCTCTCTCTCTCTTGGCAGACTGTGTGTGTATGTGGAGATGTTGTAGGCATATTAAACATGATTAAATATATAGGTTATTTCTCACCCTCGATTCTGAGATGTTTTAATAAAGGTTCTCCCTCCCACAACCAGCCTATTGGAAGCACTCTTGTCTGGCGATCTGCCGGACGGGGATTTGAGATCTAATCAAACTCTATAGTTTCTTGTGGTGTCTGCAACCTCACCATCCTTGTGAGCTAAGGATCGGGGGTTTGAGGGACCCTATAGGTTTATCTGCTGAGGAGTCATCAGCAGCCATTGCCTGGCCCTCCCTGGTCCTAGATTGGGCATTGTCCTGTTACTTGCCTCTGCCATTTATGAGTGCCCTTAAACTTTAGGTCACTCAGTTTACAAGTGGAGAGGCGCTTACCACTACGTCACGATTAACAGAGAGAGAGAGAGAGAGAGAGAGAGAGAGAGAGAGAGAGAGAGAGAACAGAAGCAACTGGTATGCATATCACTTGGTTAAGATCACACGAACGATAGTCTACAGTAAACCAGTAGTTAAAATTTCGTTTTAAAGCTAAATACTTTTATCAGTCTATTTATGAACTTCAAATGCAGAATAAACGAACAATAATATCGAGGAATATTTAGATAATTAATGTAAAAAGAAAAACTTTGCAAATCATTTAAACGGTGTAGATTAGTGTTGCAGGTTGCATGAGAACATGGGTCTATATCGGCGTTTGTTGGTTATAACAATGAAACTTATTGAAATATGTTATAGATAATAGTAAATGAAATTCGAAAACAAAGTAAATAATTACACTAGATTTTAGTGTGTGTCATCAAGGTACCCGGTTGCCTGGAGCAAGCTGTTCTCACCCTTACGATGTCAGACAGAAAGGGTGATTCCAGTTGCTTTTCTTACAATGGTATACGTCCTTTTAATGGAAGAATCTTCGTATTGTTTTAATCATGAATTGTCTAGGTAACAATGATACGTTACATTTCCTTGATTATTGTATATGCAATAGAGAGAGAGAGAGAGAGAGAGAGAGAGAGAGAGAGAGAGAGAGAGAGAGAGAGACTAGGCTATACTCTCTTTAAGAGAATGGTTGTATTTTACTATAATTAGCTGTCTAATACGATGCGTTTAAAGGTCACGCATGAGTGGCAGTGGCAAGGGACAGGGTCAATTCCTTAGAGACTGACCATATACACACATGATCAGCGCCCAAGACCGCTCTCCACTCAAGCTAGGACCAGGGAGAGCCAGGCAATGGCTCACGATGACTCAGCAGGTAGACCTATAAGTTCCTTCAAACACCCCATCCTTAGCTTGCAAAGATGGTGGGTTGCAGACACCACAAGAAACTATAACGGTTGAGTGGATCTCGAACCCCCAGTCCGGCAGATTTCCAGGAAGTTGTATAAGAGAGAGAGAGAGTGAGAGAGAGAGAGAGAGAGAGAGAGAGAGAGGAGAGAGAGAGAGGTATCTTACATGCTCAGAAATCTATAAAAAGAAAAACAACTGTTGAATTAATTGTCTTTCCTGAAGCGTTTTTAATCCTGACATTCCGAAAGGCTGGATAATAATTAGACCTGTGTGAGTGTGCACGAGTCAGGTGAGGCTAGGATACCTATCCTCTATCCCTGGACGAGGATAGTTTACTTTGGAACATGTACATTGCACTTGATTAATCATGGCGTGAAAGACCGTTTATTAAACTTATGGAGGGATGCTATAGTCTCGCACCTGCACTCTATAAAGTCCTTGTAAACCACTCTCTGCCCCAATAACAATATTTCTTCCATTATGGCTAAGAGAGAGAGAGAGAGAGAGAGAGAGAGAGAGAGAGAGAGAGACCAAAGTCAATGTGATTAACTACCCTATTTTCACCATGACGTAAGGTAGCTTCCCCCATCGGCCTCTGCTCTAAAATCTAAGTATTGATAATGAAATAAGTCTTTATTATAATGCAATAGGTTTTTTTTTTTATTATTATTAAATCATAATCTGCCCATGACATGATGCCATTAAACTAAGGGAGTGGAGAGGCAGGGTTGACTAGGCTTATTACTCATTCCTCTCCCTCTTTCTTCTCCAGCAGTCTTCAACATAATTTGACCTAATATTATTCCTCCAACAAATTTCTCCAACATTCAAGCAAAGTTCTCATATAATCTGCCTCCAACAGTCAATCTCCACCAATCTTTCGTCAGTCTCGCCCAGTCACCCAACACTCACAATTTACATCACAATTTCAAAACTAGATCTCTCACTCAGTCTTCCTCCAACACCTATTCTTCAACTCTCTCTCTCTCTCTCTCTCTC
This sequence comes from Palaemon carinicauda, assembly GCF_036898095.1. NCBI lineage: Eukaryota > Metazoa > Arthropoda > Malacostraca > Decapoda > Palaemonidae > Palaemon > Palaemon carinicauda. The sequence continues at coordinate 9,567,882 of NC_090767.1, forward strand.
TCTCTCTCTCTCTCTCTCTCTCTCTTACATCTACGTTGTCCAACCTCTAGAATTTTTTACTTCATGTCGATCTCTGAGTTGTCCAAATATGTTCATATTTTTAAGAAATACCAAATAATGGTTATAAGTAATAACGTAATTACAAAAAGGAGAGAGAGAGAGAGAGAGAGAGAGAGAGAGAGAGAGAGAGAGAGAGAGAGAGAGAGAGAGAGAGAGAGAGAGATTCGTGCAAACTTCAAACATAACAGAAAAGGCCAAAGTCTATGTCTCCATCTTGTCCCACAATGTCACCTGCTTTTTCCTGGCCTGGGCTACATACGGACTTGAGGCTGCTTGTTTGTTGGTCCTAGGCCTTAATTTTTAGGTAATAATGATGAGAGAGAGAGAGAGAGAGAGAGAGAGAAAGAGAGAGAGAGAGAGAGAGAGAGAGAGAGGAGAGAGAGAGAGAGAGAGAGAGAGAGAGAGAGAGAGAGAGAGAGAGAGAGCTATTTCTATAGACCAAAGTCCATCATCTCAACATAAGTTTCCCTGCTTCCACCATGATTGGTCTACATACAGACCTAAGGTTGCCCCTACCTTCGGCCTCTGCTCTAAATCGAAATTATTGATAATAATGAAACAGTCTCTCCAACAACAGGACTCATAAAAGATGGATTGGCTTACAAAGCGAAATAAAATAAAAAAGATTAATAACAATGAAACGCCCTATTTAATCTTGTGTTTCCCAGAAGGTTTCGTTCAAATATCTATTCGTTTGATCGCAAAACTCCTGGAATTATGTTTTCTTTTGCTAATATATTAATTTTCATTTGCTTCTTTCTCATTACTTAATATCACATTCTAACCATTTATCTTTCTAACTACAGAAGAGGTTCGTTCGTTTTAGATTGTCCTGCTTTATGCATGACACGGGCTCTTGCGTTGGCAGCCCGTAAGAGAATATTAATAATGAAACAACAAAGGTACCTCCAATGAGAGGAATCGAACAAGGGTAAAGGGTTCTGATAGATTTAAAGCTTGTCAAATTGTTCTTATAGTGAAACCCGTATATGCTGACTGGTCGCTCTGGCTGCTACCGGTAATGTGTGTGTGAGGGCGTGACGGTCTAAGAGGAACACTTGAACGGGATCGGGAGTTGGAGATCGTGGAAGGAAAGAAAAGCGATTGAGTCAGAGACAGGAATAGGGCGTAGACTGACCAAGCAAGAGAGAGAGAGAGAGAGAGAGAGAGGGAGAGAGAGAGAGCAACGAAAGTCAGATGGAAACTTGAATGAGAAAAAGAATGAATTTGTTTTATAAAGTAAAAGCTTAAGATTTAGGAATAGTGATAGATTGAGGTTAGCTTCAGCATAAGAGAAGGCTAACAAGAAGAAGGTTGTCATACGTAAGAGAGAATTATAGTAAACTCCGTCGTAGAAATATCTAAGATGGAGGAGGAGGAGGAGGGTGGAAGAGAGCGCGGGAGAAAAACGCGGGAATGGTACTATAGGATATCATCATCATCATCATCATCTCCTAAGCTCGGCGTCAATGACCTTAGATGTCAGGATGCCTGCAAACTTTAAATCAATCAATCAATCTCCTCCTACGCCTATTGGCACAAAGGGTCTCGGTTAGATTTCGCCGGTCGTCTCTATCTTGAGCTTTTAATTCAATACTTCTCCATTCATCACCTTCTACTTCACGCTTCATAGCCCTCAGCCATGTATGCCTGGACCTTCCAACTCCTCTAGTGCCTTGTGGAACCCCAGTTAAACGTTTGGTGAAGTAATCTCTCTTGGGGAGTGCGAAGAGCATGCCCAAACCATCTACCCCTTCATCATGATCTCACCCACATATGACACTCGTGTAATCTCTCTTATAGTTTCATTTCTAATCCTGTCCTGCCATTTAACTTCCAATATCCTTCTGAGGGCTTTGTTCTCAATTCTACTAAATCTATTGTATATTTTTTCATTGTCATACCATGACTCATGTCCATAGAGTAACACCGATCTCACTAAACTGATATATATAGTCTGATTTTTATTTGTAATTTCAGGCTATTCGATTTCCAAATTTTACTTAGCCTAGCCATTGTATGATTTGCTTTTTTCAATCTTTCTCTAAACTCCAATTCCAAAGACCCTTTATTGGAGATCATTGTTCCGAAATACTTAAATGATTCTACCTCATTAATCCTTTCTCCTTCCAATGATATTTCATCTTCCATTGCATACTCCGTTCTCATCATCTCTGTCTTTCTTCTATTTATCTTGAGCCTCACCTCGTGTGATATTTCATGCATTCTGCTAAGACGGACAGCAACATCATCAGCATACTCTAGGTCTGCTAAATTCCTATTATCAATCCAGTCCAATCCTTCTCCACCATCTCCGACTGGTCTACGCATTACAAAGGAAGAGAGGACACAGTGCATGATATGTGGTTGTGAGCAGCCGTGGCGGTTGGCAACACTCCAACGGTTTTAGAGGGAAAGGGAGAGAGTGGTATCATTATACAAGATCGAATAGTTGAAAATGTAAGGGGTTGTAATGCAGGAAGGGGGCGGGAAGTGCAGTGTAGGGAAAGATATAGGGACAATAAAGGAATGTAACGAAAGAGAAATTTGCGAGTACGAGGAGAAGAGAGAAAGGGGGTTATGCAATTAAGCGGTGTGAGAGGGGATATTTTACGATAAAAGGAGTTATTTTTTTTTTCATCTTAAGCAGGAGAGAATCTGAAGGAAATTAGCAATTTAGATAGAGAGAAAGGATACTTTACACTTCCCAGATTAATTGGGTTTGCATTAGTAAGGATAGGGCTCCGTATGGGATAGGATAGGGAAAGGGATAGGCAGGGATAAGGAAGTTCTGTAGAGCGTGCTTGTGTAAAGGGAATAGGTAGGGAATGGAGGGGTGAAGTATGTGTGCTGTGTGGGATAGGAGGGATAGGCTATCCTTACTGGATAGAGAAGGATAGTTGGAAAAGCAGGATGCTATAAGCCCAGAGGCCCCAACAGGGAAAATAGCCTAGTGAGGAAAGGAAACAAGGAAAACTGAAATATTTTAAGAACAGTAACATTAAAGTAAATATTTCTTAAATAAACTATATAAACATTAACAACCCAAGAGGAAGAGAAATAAGATAGAATAGTGTACCCGAGTGTACCCTCAAGCAAGAGATTTGTCATATCAGCGTGATAATAATGTGAAAAAGATGGATTATATAATGAAATTATGCTGATTGGGGATAAAATTTTCCTGCTAATTAAAGTAATAACTTTGTATAGATATCGGTCAGTGAAATGAGGAGATCCCTTGGCTATGCAAAAATCTTAAGTTTGCCTGAATTATTCAATGAACAATTTGACTAAAGAATGTAGGAGAGAAGAATGGGAGGCTTAATGTGGATAAGGGGAATAGATATAAGATAAAGAAGGGATAAGGAAAGGGTAGGAGGTTAGGAACAGAAGTACTCGAGTGCAGGTGTAAAAGTTAATGAAAAATTAAGTGCAAATCCCTTAGAATCACACCTAGGCTTATGTTAGCGTAAGTGTGAATAACAATTTTGCCGATAGACTTATAGGGTAAACTTATAGATTGTACGGGAGAGTAAGGAAAGTGTATAATATATTACAAAAGAGCGGGATATGTGAATATGTGGTGTATTTACTTTATGGTGTATCTGTGTAGGCCTACAGCTGTAGTAGGCCTTCAGTGTCTTTGTCTCTGTATTTGAATTGTCTCTTTATGTAACCTATTATGCTTTGTGTTTTCTTTTCAGCTTTTAGGCTCTGTTTGGTGAACTTCAAATCCTTGCTGATAATAATACCGAGAGAGAGAGAGAGAGAGAGAGAGAGAGAGAGAGAGAGAGAGAGAGAGATAGCTATCAGTTTTTATGTTCCCTAAGTCTTAAATGATACATCAAAATATTGAAGCTTTCTCTCTCTCTCTCTCTCTCTCTCTCTCTCTCTCTCTCTCTCTCTCTCTCTCTCAAAAGCGTTAGCCTGCTCTTAATATTATTATTACTGGCTAAGCTACATCCCTAGTTGAAGAACCAGGAAACTATAAGTTCAAGGGCCCCAGCAGGGAAAATAGCCCAGTGAGGAAAGGAAATAAGGAAATGAATAAACTACAAGAGAGGTGATATTCAAAATAAATTAATGTCAGTAACGGCATTAGAATAGATCTTTCATAAATAAACTATGAACTTATAAACTTAGGTCCGCCTGTTCAACATACAAACATTCGATGCAAGTTTTACTACATTTTACTACCATACAAAACATGCAATGTATTCATAATCGGCATCACATTAAAAAATGTGTCATTTACAGATTTACAGGCTCTAACAAATATATAGAAATTGACCACCAAAATTGACACGCCATCAACCGTCATCGGTTCAAATCTCGCCTAGTCGTTCCAGCTATAGGCCTACTCTTACCACATAGAATATCACGTAATCATTTATTCATATTTTAGAATTGCATAATTCACAACATGATATTTTGTAGTAGTCTAAGAAGATGTTTATTTGTTATAATAAGTTTAACATTTTGTTAATTAAATATATATATATATATATATATATATATATATATATATATATATATATATATATATATATATATATAAGAAGCACATACGAATAAATACAATCTCACAATAGAGAAAAGTTGGAGGAACCTAGGTCTAGGAAATTGGCTATTGGCGGTGCGTGTGTGGTTGACGGAAAGGGGGGGGGGGTCATTCTTCGGGAGGGAGGGGGTGGGGTGGGAGGTGGCGTTGCAGTTTGGTGGCGTTCCAATTTCAGCGGTCAATTTGTACTTATTTCGTTGATTGTGTGAATGCCCTATTTTATTGTGATACTAATTATGGTACATGACACGTTTTGCATAATCTTGGATTCATTATGTATAACCTGTAATAGGTTTGAAAAAGATATTATTAAGTGTAGGCCAACGTTTTCGGTGTGTGTGTGTGTGTGTGTGTGTGTGTGTGTGTGTGTGTGTGTGTGTAGGCCATTTCGAATTTTTAAGGCTGCCCGGCAAATCCTCTTTAGGTTTTTACATTGACATTTTCATTTGATCAACGTAGATGTATTCATTGATTAGTTTTGGCTAGAGAGAGAGAGAGAGAGAGAGAGAGAGAGAGAGAGAGAGAGAGAGAGAGAGAGAGAGAGAGAGAGAGAGAGAGAGAGTTATTATTATTTTTACTTCAAAAGCACTCGGACTGAAGGACCATCTCTGGTCTTCTTCTGAATTGAGCGATATTCTCATATTATTTCGTCCGATGGAATAAGTCATTTTTTTCCGAATTGAGCGATAGTTTCATATTGCTTCCTCCTTTGGAATGAGAGGCGCAAGTTGTAGCGTTAGTGATATATATATATATATATATATATATATATATATATATATATATATATATATATATAACTATATAACTATATAAAATACTTAATAACTAATTTATTTCAGTTGTTTATGACCACGCATTTAAATGTGGCCATGCCATTTCCAAGGAAATTTTCAAAATTACAGATAGGCATAGTAGTGTCAGCCAGCTGAGAATCTTGGAGTCTCCTGCTGGTGACTAGGTATATTAGTTATTAAGTATTTTATATAGTTATATAGTTATATGTATAGTAAGTCTTTTATATGGTTTTATATTCCTTGATTGGTTTGATTTTAGAGCCAGTTGAGCAGTTTTTGGAAGTATATCTTCCTAACTATGTACTTGGGATGATTTTTATTAATTTTATTAATTTCACACAATGATAATTGCAGATAGGCTGAGGATGACATAAGTTATGTCGAAAGCTACCAATTAAAGATGATAGTAGCACTGGCCGTTTTATTTTTACTTATATTGTGATTCCCAATAGGAACCCTAATATCAACTATATATATATATATATATATATATATATATATATATATATATATATATATATATATATATACATATATATATATATATATATATATATATATATATAATGTGTGTGTGTGTGTGTGTGTATGTATGTATTGATTTCATTCATCCCTACTACTAGCACTACTAATTCTATAGAGACACACGCATAAGGGTTTCGCCCTGACCAAAAGGGCTCATCAGGTGGGTTTAGCCTACTTCCATGTTTGCAGGCTTGGTTCCCACGACCCTCCTTCCTTCCCTCCTCTTTTGCCTCACCTCAACAATGATATTTCAAATGCCATGGAGCAAAAAGGCAGGAACAAGAGAAGCAACTTGAAACCTATTTCAGTGTTCTGTGCTTTGAACTTACGGGTTTTTACACCGCGCCAGAGGTAGCCCCTTTATACCGAAATAGGTTTCGGCAAACTTCTCTTACTCCAGCCAGCCTATCAGTAGGCAATGGTGTCCCATGACATTCAAGCCACGCAGTTAAACCGAGCTCTGCTCCCATCCCTTCAACTCTGCCTCAGAAGCCATTGGATGAACACCGCACCAAAGACGCAGCTTCCATCCCCAGCTGAACTATCTTGGGCCAAACTAAAAGGACAAGACTGCATACTAGAAGAAACCTAGCTCGTCCCCTCTGCAGAGCCAGTCTTCTAGATTATTCCCCCAGAACCACCCGAAGGTTGGTATCCAGAGGAATAGATCTAGATATCCGACCATTTGTACACTTGACAAACGCCTTGTACTCATCCATCAAGGTACTTAGCAATAGAATCTGCCAGGTTTCTTCCCTCTGCAGCGCCTGTTGTCCTCCAGATTATTCGTTGAAGCTTGAGAATTAAGCATTGCATCCCTTAAGCTGGGCCGTCCATCCAAGCGTCCTTCAAGCTGGGTAGTCAGTCAGGTCAAAGATCCTGAAGATATGGTCGTAGCAAAACTCCGCTAAATCTCTTTTTCCTCACAAAATAATTTGAAATTAAACTGAATAAAACTTCTATTCCTTTTTATAAAAAAGATATATTCCTTTCAATTCAAAACTAAAAAAAAATAAACATATATTTTTAGATTTTATATTTTCTTCGTATTTTTTTATCTTTTTTATTTTTTTTTATTTTTTTTATTTTTTATTCTTTATTTTTTTTTGTAGTTTTTTTTTGTTTATTTTTTATTTCTATTTTTTTTGTTTTTTATATTTTTTTAGATATTTTTTATTTATATTTTTTTATTTTTTTTTGGCTTTTTGTTTATTTTTGTTTATTTTTATTTATCTTTATTTTTTTAATTTATTTTTTATTTTCTACCCACGTATTTAATTACCGGTAAGTCTCCTGAGAAGTCTATCGATATGATCAGCTGCTAATTGAACCTGCCCAATGGTATCAGATGCCTCTCCAACGACCTCCTTCTCTTCCTTGTGTCCTTGGCATCCAGGTCCTCTGCTGCCTTACCTACTTTGTCTTCGTCTTCTTTTACTGACACTAACATCCTTTTGGACATCCTTCTGTCCATCCTTCTTAACATCCTTCTCGGTCGAAATTTCTAAACTTGACCTGTTAAGTCTCACTTTCCTCGTTCCAGGTCTGCTCACCTCTTTCTTCTTATCTCTCATTTCATGATTTTTGTCCTCCATCTCCCTTGATTTAATTAAATGTTCTTCCTTAAGACCTTTTAACTCCTCTAAGAGACAGTTGTACCTTCCATTCGTGACCAAATCATTGATTCTACCCTCAGTCAGGCTCATCTCCAGCCTCTCTTTCTCTGTTTTCATCTCTCTAATGATCCCCCATTGCTCCTCATTGTCTCTTTTAGTTCCTCAGTCTCTTCCTCAAATACAGATTCCAACCGATGAATAAAGGTCACTTTTTTATCCTTAGC